>NW_026642343.1:0-902 GCF_028554395.1 Pezoporus wallicus
CAAAGCTTCTTGTGTGCTGAAGAGACACAGCACTAGCTTTCCCTGCTGGTCCTTCTGCCGTGTGAGCAGATGCCCCTGTTCATTCTGTGCTGTGTTGCTGCCAGCAGGGAGCAGGCTCTGGACTGATTCTATTCAAATGCTTTTCCTGTACGAGTGTTAGCAGTGAAAGCAACGATGGATGCACCAATGTAAAGGGGATTGTGTGCTGAACAGGTCCAGCACCAGCTTTCAATCCTGGCTCTTCTGCTGTGGGAGCAGATGCCAAACGTTCGTGCTGTACTCACTGTGCTGCTGGGCAGCTGAGAGACACCACCTGAGAATTTGGATTCAAATGGACTTTTAGGTATGAAACCGAGGAGAGACTGCAATGATGGTGACCCCGTTGCAAAGCTGCTTGTGTGCTGAAGAAGCAGAGCACTAGCTTTCCCTGCTGCTCCTTCTGCCGTGTGAGCAGATGCCACTGTTCATTCTGTGCTGACTGTGTTGCTGCGCAGCAGAGAGCAGCCTCTGGACTGATTCCATTCAAATGCTTTTCCTGTATGAAAGTGAGCAGTGAAAGCAACGATGGAGGCACCAATGTAAAGGGGATTGTGTGCTGAACAGGTCCAGCACCAGCTTTCAATCCTGGCTCTTCTGCTGTGGGAGCAGAGGCCAAACGTTCGTGCTGTACTAACTGTGCTGCTGGGCAGCTGAGAGACACCACCTGAGAATTTGGATTCAAATGGACTTTTAGGTAGGAAACCGAGGAGAGACTGCAATGATGGTGACCCCGTTGCAAAGCTGCTTGTGTGCTGAAGAAGCAGAGCACTAGCTTTCCCTGCTGCTCCTTCTGCCGTGTGAGCAGATGCCACTGTTCATTCTGTGCTGTGTTGCTGCCAGCAGGGAGCAGGCTCTGGACGGAT
>NW_026642344.1:0-9085 GCF_028554395.1 Pezoporus wallicus
ACAATGGGGATGCTCCCCACATCCCCATCACCATGGAGATGGTACCCAAGGTACCACCACGATGAGGATGCTCCCCACATCCCCATCACCATGGAGATGGTACCCAAGTTGCCACCACAATGGGGATGCTCCCCACATCCCCATCACCATGGAGATGGTACCCAAGGTGCCACCACAATGGGGATGCTCCCCACATCCCCATCACCATGGAGATGGTACCCAAGGTACAACCACGATGAGGATGCTCCCCATCACCATGGAGATGGTACCCAAGGTGCCACCACGATGAGGATGCTCCCCACATCCCCATCACCATGGAGATGGTACCCAAGGTGCCACGATGAGGATGCTCCCCACATCCCCATCACCATGGAGATGGTACCCAAGGTGCCACCACAATGAGGATGCTCCCCACATCCCCATCACCATGGAGATGGTACCCAAGGTGCCATCACGATGAGGATGCTCCCCACATCCTCATCCCCATGGAGATGGTACCCAAGGTGCCACCACGATGAGGATGCCCCCCACATCCCCATCACCATGGAGATGGTACCCAAGGTGCCACCACAATGAGGATGCTCCCCACATCCCCATCACCATGGAGATGGTACCCAAGGTGCCACCACAATGAGGATGCTCCCCAAATCCCCATCACCATGGAGATGGTACCCAAGGTGCCACCACGATGCGGATGCTCCACATCACCATGGAGATGGAGATGGTACCCAAGGTGCCACCACGATGAGGATGCTCCCCACATCCCCATCACCATGGAGATGGTACCCAAGTTGCCACCACAATGGGGATGCTCCCCACATCCCCATCACCATGGAGATGGTACCCAAGGTGCCACCACGATGGGGATGCTCCCCACATCCCCATCACCATGGAGATGGTACCCAAGGTACCACCACGATGAGGATGCTCCCCACATCCCCATCACCATGGAGATGGTACCCAAGGTGCCACCACGATGAGGATGCTCCCCACATCCCCATCACCATGGAGATGGTACCCAAGGTGCCACCACAATGGGGATGCTCCCCACATCCCCATCACCATGGAGATGGTACCCAAGGTGCCACCACGATGAGGATGCTCCCCATCACCATGGAGATGGTACCCAAGGTGCCACCACAATGAGGATGCTCCCCAAATCCCCATCACCATGGAGATGGTACCCAAGGTGCCACCACGATGCGGATGCTCCACATCACCATGGAGATGGAGATGGTACCCAAGGTGCCACCACGATGAGGATGCTCCCCACATCCCCATCACCATGGAGATGGTACCCAAGGTGCCACCACGATGGGGATGCTCCCCACATCCCCATCACCATGGAGATGGTACCCAAGGTACCACCACGATGAGGATGCTCCCCACATCCCCATCACCATGGAGATGGTACCCAAGTTGCCACCACAATGGGGATGCTCCCCACATCCCCATCACCATGGAGATGGTACCCCAAGGATGCCATCCCCATCACCATGGAGATGGTACCCAAGTTGCCACCACAATGGGGATGCTCCCCACATCCCCATCACCATGGAGATGGTACCCAAGGTGCCACCACGATGAGGATGCTCCCCACATCCCCATCACCATGGAGATGGTACCCAAGGTTCCACCACGATGCGGATGCTCCACATCACCATGGAGATGGAGATGGTACCCAAGGTGCCACCACGATGAGGATGCTCCCCATCACCATGGAGATGGTACCCAAGGTACCACCACAATGAGGATGCTCCCCATCACCATGGAGATGGTACCCAAGGTACCACCACGATGAGGATGCTCCCCACTCCCCCCATAACCCCCACATCCCCGTCCCCCCCCTAGGGCGCCATCGTGGCGGTGACGGGCGACGGCGTCAACGACTCGCCGGCGTTGAAGAAGGCCGACATCGGCGTGGCCATGGGCATCGCCGGCTCCGACGTCTCCAAGCAAGCGGCCGACATGATCCTATTGGACGACAACTTCGCCTCCATCGTCACCGGCGTGGAGGAAGGTCCGCGTGGGACCCATAGGGGCATCGCTATGGGGAGAAGGGAATAAAGGGGGGGGGGGGATGGATACATACACCCCAATGGTGACCATCCCCGTGTCTTCAGGCCGCCTGATCTTTGACAACCTCAAGAAGTCCATTGCCTACACCTTGACCAGCAACATCCCCGAGATCACCCCCTTCCTCCTCTTCATCATGGCCAACATCCCCCTGCCCCTGGGGACCATCACCATCCTCTGCATCGACCTGGGCACCGACATGGTGAGGTTGGGGGGGACGGGGGGAAACCCCACTGTTAGGAGCACCCCAAAAGCTTTGGGGACCCCCAAAGTTCCTCCCTATGGGGCCCAGGACCTCCAAATCCCCCATGGTGGGACCCCCAAGAACCTCCCTATAGGGATGCTATGGAGGGCAATAGGGTGCAAATGGGATGCAGTGGGGCACCATGGGATGCTATGGGGACACCACGACCCACATAAAGGGGGGACCCCTTTTAGGAGCACCCCCAAAGCTATGGGGACCCCCAAGATCCCCCTATGTGTGATGCTATAGGGCAATATGGGGTGCTATGGAGGGCAATAGGGTGCAAATGGGACGCAGTGGGGTACCATGGGATGCTATGGGGATGCTATGGGGACACCACGACCCACATAAAGAGGGGGACCCCTCTTAGGAGCACCCCCAAAGCTTTGGGGACCCCAAAGTTCCTCCCTATGGGGCCCAGAAACTCCCAATCCCCCATGGAGGGGCCCCCAAGAACCTCCCTATAGGGATGCTATGGAAGGCTATAGGGTGCAAATGGGATGCAGTGGGGTACCATGGGATGCTATGGGGACACCACGACCCACATAAAGGGGGGGAACCCCTTTTAGGAGCACCCCCAAAGCTTTGGGGACCCCCAAGATCCCCCTATGAGTGATGCTATAGGGCAATATGGGGTGCTATGGAGGGCAATAGGGTGCAAATGGGACGCAGTGGGGTACCATGGGATGCTATGGGGATGCTATGGGGACACCACGACCCACATAAAGGGGGGGAACCCCTTTTAGGAGCACCCCCAAACCTTGGGGACCCCCTAGGGGTGCCCATGTGGGGTGCCCCCCACATTGTGTCGTGTGTCCCCCCCCCAGGTCCCTGCTATCTCATTGGCCTATGAGGCAGCCGAAAGCGATATCATGAAGCGGCAGCCCCGGAACCCCCGCTCGGACAAGCTGGTGAATGAACGGCTCATCAGCATGGCCTACGGGCAGATCGGTGAGCTATCGCGATAGTGGGAGGGGCCGCGGAGGAGTGGGGGGGCGAGATGTCGCGGTATAGGGGGCGATACGGGGGAGAAAGGGTGCGATATGGGGGAGAAAGGGTGCGATATGGGGGGGAAGTGAGATATCGGGATATAGGAGGCGATATGGGGGAGAAAGGGTGCGATATGGGGGAGAAAGGGTGCGATATGGGGGAGAAAGGGTGCGATATGGGGGGGGAAGAGAGATATCGGGATATAGGAGGCGATATGGGGGAGAAAGGGTGCGATATGGGGGAGAAAGGGTGCGATATGGGGGAGAAAGGGTGCGATATGGGGGGAAGTGAGATATCGGGATATAGGAGGCGATATGGGGGAGAAAGGGTGCGATATGGGGAGGGGGAAGTGAGATATCGGGATATAGGAGGCGATATGGGGGAGAAAGGGTGCGATATGGGGAGGGGGAAGTGAGATATTGGGATATAGGAGGCGATATGGGGGAGAAAGGGTGCGATATGGGGGAGAAAGGGTGCGATATGGGGAGGGGGAAGTGAGATATCGGGATATAGGAGGCGATATGGGGGAGAAAGGGTGCGATATGGGGGAGAAAGGGTGCGATATGGGGAGGGGGAAGTGAGATATCGGGATATAGGAGGCGATATGGGGCAGAAAGGGTGCGATATGGGGGGGAAGTGAGATATCGGGATATAGGAGGCAATATCGGGGTTGAGATATGGGGGGAAGGTTGCGATTTGGGGGTTCAGAGGTGCAATAAGGGGGAAAGCGAGATATCAGGACATCGCAGGCGGTATTGTGATATAGGAGGCGATATGGGGGAAGGGGTGTGATATGGAGGGGAGCAAGATACGGGGATATAGGAAGAGATATAGGGGTTCAGGGGTGTGATATGAGGGGGGGAGTGGTGCGATATCGGGATATAGGAGGTGATATCAGGATATAGGACGCGATATAAGGGTTCAGGGGTGCGATATGGGGGTTCAGGGCCGCAATATGAGGGTTCAGGGGTGCGATATAGGGCTTGAGGGGTGCAATATGGGGGTTCAGGGGTGCGATATGGGGGTTCAGGGTCGCGATATGGGGGTTCAGGGCCACGATATGGGGGTTCAGGGCCGCGATATGGTGGTTCAGGGGTGCGATATGGGGGTTCAGTGCCGCGATATGGGGGTTCAGGCCCGCGATATGGGGGTTCAGGCCCGCGATATGGGGGTTCAGGGCCGCGATATAGGGGTTCAGGGGTGCGATATGGGTGTTCAGGGGTGCGATATGGGGGTTCAGGGCCGCGATATGGGGGTTCAGGGGTGCGATATGGGGGTTCAGGGCCGCAATATGAGGGTTCAGGGGTGCGATATAGGGGTTCAGGGCGGCAATATGGGGGTTCAGGGCGGCGATATGGGGGTTCAGTGCCGCGATATGGGGGTTCAGGGCGGCGATATGGGGGTTCAGGCCCGCGATATGGGGGTTCAGGGGCGCGATATGGGGGTTCAGGGCCGCGATATGGGGGTTCAGGGGTGCGATATGGGGGTTCAGGGCCGCAATATGAGGGTTCAGGGGAGCGATATAGGGCTTGAGGGGTGCAATATGGGGGTTCAGGGGTGCGATATGGGGGTTCAGGCCCGCGATATGGGGGTTCAGGGCCACGATATGGGGGTTCAGGGCCGCGATATGGTGGTTCAGGGGTGCGATATGGGGGTTCAGTGCCGCGATATGGGGGTTCAGGGGTGCGATATGGGGGTTCAGGCCCGCGATATGGGGGTTCAGGGCCGCGATATGGGGGTTCAGGGCCGCGATATAGGGGTTCAGGCCCGCGATATGGGGGTTCAGGGCCGCCATAGGGTCCTGAAGTAACGGGGCAACCCCAAAAGATGAAGGAGAGACCCCAATATCCCAGGGAAGGAGCA
The DNA here is from genome assembly GCF_028554395.1 of Pezoporus wallicus. Classification (NCBI taxonomy): domain Eukaryota; kingdom Metazoa; phylum Chordata; class Aves; order Psittaciformes; family Psittacidae; genus Pezoporus; species Pezoporus wallicus. Next base: position 5,174 of record NW_026642344.1, read on the forward strand.
GCATCCTGCATCCCTGAGCATCCCATGGGGTCGCTATGGGGAATATGTGGGTCCTGTGGGTCGGGGGGGAGCCTGAGCCCCACTTTTCGCCCCACATTCCCTAGGGATGATCCAGGCACTTGGGGGGTTCTTCGCCTACTTCGTGATCCTGGCGGAAAACGGGTTCCTTCCCTCCCGCCTCGTCGGGATCCGCCTGCGCTGGGACGACCGCACCGTCAACGACCTGGAGGACTCCTACGGGCAGCAGTGGGTCAGCCCCAGCGCGCCCCATAGCGCGCCCCATAGCATGCCCTATTACAGCGCCCCATAGAGCACTATTCAGCGTAGAGCGTTCCACAGTGTCACCACAGTGCCCCATTGCCCTCCATTGAGCCCTGTAGTGCCCTATAGCACGTAGAGCACCCCATAGTGTCACCACAGTGCCCCATAGTGCCCCATAGCGCCCCATAGCGCGCCCCATAGCATGCCCTATTACAGCGCCCCATAGAGCACTATTAAGCGAATAGCGAAACGGAGCGTCACCACAGTGCCCCATTGCCCTCCATTGAGCCCTGTAGTGCCCTATAGCACGTAGAGTGCCCCATAGTGCCCCATAGCGCGCCCCATAGCATGCCCTATTACAGCTCCCCATAGAGCACTATTCAGCGTAGAGCGATAGTGTCACCACAGCGCCCCATTGCCCTCCATTGAGCCCAGTGCCCTATAGCACGTTGCCCCATAGTGCCCCATAGCGCCCCATAGCATGCCCTATTACAGCGCCCCATAGAGCACTATTCACCGTAGAGTGCTCCGTAGTGTCACCACAGTGCCCCATTGCCCTCCATTGCACTCCGTAGTGCCCTATAGCACGTAGAGCACCCCATAGTGTCACCACAGTGCCCCATAGTGCCCCATAGCGCCCCATAGCGCGCCCCATAGCGAGCCCGATCAGAGCGCCCCATAGAGAACTATTCACCGTAGAGCGTTCCATAGTGTCACCACAGTGCCCCATTGCCCTTCATTGCACCCCGTTGTGCCCTATAGCACGTAGAGTGCCCCATAGTGCTCCATAGCGCGCCCCATAGCATGCCCTATTACAGCGCCCCATAGAGAACTATTCAGCGTAGAGCGATCCGGAGTGTCACCACAGCGCCCCATTGCCCTCCATTGAGCCCTGTAGTGCCCTATAGCACGTAGAGCACCCCATAGTGTCACCACAGTGCCCCATAGTGCCCCATAGCGCCCCATAGCATGCCCTATTACAGCGCCCCATAGAGCACTATTCAGCGTAGAGCGATCCGGAGCGTCACCACAGTGCCCCATTGCCCTCCATTGAGCCCTGTAGTGCCCTATAGCACATAGAGTGCCCCATAGTGCCCCATAGCGCCCCATAGCATGCCCTATTACAGCGCCCCATAGAGCACTATTCAGCGTAGAGCGTTCCACAGTGTCACCACAGTGCCCCATTGCCCTCCATTGAGCCCTGTAGTGCCCTATAGCACGTAGAGTGCCCCATAGCGTCACCAGTGCCCCATAGCGCGCCCCATAGCGAGCCCGATCAGAGCGCCCCATAGAGCACTATTCAGCGTAGAGCGATCCGGAGCGTCACCACAGCGCCCCATTGCCCTCCATTGAGCCCTGTAGTGCCCTATAGCACGTAGAGCACCCCATAGTGTCACCACAGTGCCCCATAGCGCCCCATAGCGCGCCCCATAGCATGCCCTATTACAGCGCCCCATAGAGCACTATTCAGCGTAGAGCGTTCCACAGTGTCACCACAGTGCCCCATTGCCCTCCATTGCGCCCCATAGTGCCCTATAGCACATGGAGCACCCCATAGTGTCACCACAGCGCCCCATAGCGCGCCCCATAGCACGCCCTATTAGAGCGCCCCATAGAACCCTATTCCCCATAGAGCCCCCCATAGAACCCTATTCCCCATAGAGCCCCCCATAGTGTCACCACAGCGCCCCATAGCGTTCAATAGTGCCCTATCGCACGTAGAGCGCCCCATAGTGTCACCACAGCGCCCCATAGCGTTCAATAGTGCCCCATTGCCCTCCATTGCACCCCATAGTGCTCTATAGCACATGGAGCACCCCATAGTGTCACCATAGCGCGCCCCATAGCGCGCCCTATTAGAGCGCCCCATAGAACCCTATTCCCCATAGAGCCCCCCATAGTGTCACCACAGCGCCCCATAGCGTTCAATAGTGCCCCATTGCGCCCCATAGTGCCCTATAGCATCCCCATAGCACCCACTGCACCCGATAGCGTTCCATTGTGCCCCATTGCGTCCCATTGCCCTCCATTGCGCCCCATAGCATCCCCATTGAGGCAGGGCACAGCCTGAGGGGCTGAGCACCCCACAGACCCCATAGAAGCCCCATAGCACCCCCTTTGCCCCCTATAGCACCCCATAGAATCCACACTGTAGCAGTGGGGCAGTCAGGGAGGGCTCAGCACCCCATAACACCCCATTGTATCTCCATAGCAACCTCATCGCACCCCATAGCACCCCATAGAACCCTATAGCACCCCATTGCCCCCTATAGCACCCCATTGCCCTATAGCATTCCATAGCACCCCATTGCACCCCATAGCACCCCTATTACCCTATAGCATTCCATAGCACCCCTTTGCACCCCATAGCACCCCTATTGCCCTATAGCATTCCATAGCACCCCATTGCACCCCATAGCACCCCATTGCCTTCCATAGCACCCATATTACCCTATAGCATTCCATAGCACCCCATTGCACCCCATAGCACCCTATTGCCCTATAGCATTCCATAGAACCCCTTTGCACCCCATAGCACCCCTATTGCCCTATAGCATTCCATAGCACCCCATTGCACCCCATAGCACCCCTATTGCCCTATAGCATTCCATAGCACCCCATTGCACCCCATAGCACCCCTATTGCCCTATAGCATTCCATAGCACCCCATAGCACCCCATAGCACCCCTTTTGCCCTATAGCATTCCATAGCACCTCATTGCATCCCATAACACCCCTATTGCCCTTTAGCATTCCATAGCACCCCATTGCACCCCATACCACCCCTATTACCCCATTGCCTTCCATAGCACCCCTTTTGCCCTATAGCATTCCATAGCACCCCATTGCACCCCATAGCACCCCTATTGCCCTATAGCATTCCACAGCACCCCATTGCACCACATAGCACCCATATTACCCTATTGCACCCCATAGCACCCTATTGCCCTATAGCATTCCATAGAACCCCTTTGCACCCCATAGCACCCCTATTGCCCTATAGCATTCCACAGCACCCCATTGCACCACATAGCACCCATATTACCCTATTGCACCCCATAGCACCCTATTGCCCTATAGCATTCCATAGAACCCCTTTGCACCCCATAGCACCCCTATTGCCCTATAGCATTCCACAGCACCCCATTGCACCCCATAGCACCCCTATTGCCCTATAGCATTCCACAGCACCCCATTGCACCACATAGCACCCATATTACCCTATTGCACCCCATAGCACCCTATTGCCCTATAGCATTCCATAGCACCCCATTGCACCCCATAGCACCCCTATTACACTATAGCATTCCATAGCACCCCATTGCACCCCATAGCACCCCTATTACCCTATAGCATTCCATAGCACCCCATTGCACCCCATAGCACCCCATTGCACACCATAGCACCCCTATTACCCTATAGCATTCCATAGCACCCCATTGCACCCCATACCACCCCTATTACCCCATTGCACCCCATAGCACCCCATTGCACCCCATAGCACCCCTTTTGCCCTATAGCATTCCATAGCACCCCATTGCATCCCATAGCACCCCTATTGCCCTATAGCATTCCACAGCACCCCACTGTACCCGTAGCACCCCTTTTGCCCTATAGCATTCCATAGCACCCCATTGCACCCCATAGCAC
>NW_026642345.1:0-9252 GCF_028554395.1 Pezoporus wallicus
GGCTCTATGGGGTGGCTATGGGGGTTATGGGGCTCTATAGGGTGGCTGTGGGGGGTTATGGGGCTCTATAGGGTGGCTATGGGGGGTTATGGGGCTCTGTAGGTTGGCTATGGGGGTTATGGGGCTCTATAGGGTGGCTATGGAGGGTTATGGGGCTCTATAGGGTGGCTGTGGGGGGTTATGGGGCTCTATAGGGTGGCTCTGGGGGTTATGGGGCTCTATAGGGTGGCTGGGGAGGTTATGGGGCTCTCTAGGGTGGCTGGGGGGGTTATGGGGCCCTATAGGGGGCTGTGGGGGCGTTATGGGGCTCTCTAGGGTGGCTGGGGGGGTTATGGGGCTCTATAGGGGGCTGGGGGGTTATGGGGCTCTATAGGGTGGCTGGGGGGGTTATGGGGCTCTATAGGGGGCTATGGGGGGTTATGGGGCTCTCTAGGGTGGCTGGGGAGCTTACGGGGCTCTATAGGGGGCTATGGGGGGTTATGGGGCTCTATGGGGTGGCTGTGGGGGGGTTATGGGGCTCTATAGGGTGCAGGGTGGGGTTATGGGGCTCTATAGGGTGGCTATGGGGGGTTATGGGGCTCTATAGGTGGGGGGGTTATGGGGCTCTGTAGGGTGGCTATGGGGTTCTATAGAGTGGCTATGGAGGGTTATGGGGCTCTACAGAGTGGCTGTGGAGGGTTATGGGGCTCTATAGGGTGGCTATGGGGGTTATGGTGCTCTATAGGGGGCTATGGAGGGGTTATGGGGCTCTATAGGGGTCTGTGGGGGTTATGGGGCTCTATAGGGGTCTATGGGGGTTATGGGGCTCTCCAGGGGCTGTGGGGCTGAGGCCGCTGTGGGTCACCCCCCAGAAGAGGCTGCCCTGGTTCTGGAATGGCTGCACCGGGTCCAGGCCCCCCCCCGGATTGACCTCAGCCCCCCCCGGCGGTGAGACCTGGAGAGCCCCATAGAGCCCCATAGAGACCTATAGAGACCTATAGAGACCTATAGAGTCATGGAGCCCCATAGAGCCCCACAGAGACCTATAGAGACCTATAGAGACCTATAGAGTCATGGAGCCCCATAGAGCCCCACAGAGACCTATAGAGACCTATAGAGACCTATAGAGTCATGGAGCCCCATAGAGCCCCACAGAGACCTATAGAGACCTATAGAGCCCCATAGAAACCTATAGAGACCCTTACACCCCCATAGAGACCTATAGAGACCTATAGAGTCATAGAGCCCCATAGAGCCCCACAGAGCCCCATAGAGACCTATACAGTCATAGAGCCCCATAGAAACCTATAGAGACCCTTACACCCCCATAGAGACCCATAGAGACCCACAGAACCCTACAGAGCCCTATAGAGCCCCACAGAGACCTATAGAGCCCCCATAGAGATCTATAGAGCCCCCATAGAGACCTATAGAGTCATAGAGCCCCATAGAGCCCCATAGAGCTCCACAGACACCTACAGAGCCCTATAGAGACTTCATACCCTTGGAGCCCCCATAGAGACCTAGAGAGCCCCCAGCGAGCTCCCATAGAGATTCCATAGTGCCCCCTAGACCCATAGAGACCCTTAGAGACCCCACAAAGACCCCATAGAGCCCCTTAGAGACCGCACAGAGACCCCATAGGGCCCCCATAGATACCCCAGAGAGACCCATAGAGAACATAAAAGACTGCCCCATAGGGACCCCGTAGATACCTGTAGTAACCCCTGGACCCCTATAGGGACCCCATAGAGCCCCACAGAGTGCCTCATGGGCACCCCATAGCCCCCTGTGTTCAGCCCACAGGTGCTGGTGGATGCCCAGGCCCAGATGCTGGAGCTGGAACTGGCCCCGGACCCCTTCTTTGGGGTTATGGGGATGGAGCTGCCGAGCCCCATAGCGCTGCCCAAGGTACTGCCCCATAGAGCCTGCCCCATAGCGCTGCCCCCAGTACTGCCCCATAGAGCCTGCCCCATAGCGCTGCCCAAGGTACTGCCCCATAGAGCCTGCCCCATAGCGCTGACCTGTAGAGCCTGCCCCATAGTGCTGCCACAGGTACTGTTCTGTAGATCCTGCCCCATAGAGCCTGCCCCATAGCGCTGCCCAAGGTACTGCCCCATAGAGGCTGCCCCATAGCGCTGCCCCCAGTACTGCCCCATAGAGCCTGCCCCATAGCGCTGCCCCCAGTACTGCCCCATAGAGCCTGCCCCATAGCGCTGCCCCAGGTACTGCCCCATAGAGCCTGCCCCATAGCGCTGCCCATAGCCCCGCTGCCCCAAGCGCTGGTACTGCCCCATAGAGCCTGCCCCATAGCGCTGCCCCCAGTACTGCCCCATAGAGCCTGCCCCATAGCGCTGCCCAAGGTACTGCCCCATAGAGCCTGCCCCATAGCGCTGAGCCTGCCCCATAGAGCCTGCCCCATAGCGCTGCCTTAGGTACTGCCCTATAGAGCCTGCCCCATAGCGCTGCCCCCGGTACTGCCCCATAGAGCCTGCCCCATAGCGCTGCCCAAGGTACTGCCCCATAGAGCCTGCCCCATAGAGCCTGCCCCAGGTACTGCCCCATAGCGCTGCCCAAGGTACTGCCCCATAGAGCCTGCCCCATAGCGCTGCCCCAGGTACTGCCCCATAGAGCCTGCCACATAGCACTGCCTTAGGTACTGCCCCATAGGTACTGCCCCATGGTGCTGTCCCAGGTACCGCACCATAGAGTCTGACCCATAGATCCTGCCCCAGGTACTGCCCCATAGAGCCTGCCCCATAGAGTCTGACCTGTAGAGCCTGCCCCATAGTGCTGCCACAGGTACTGTTCTGTAGATCCTGCCCCATAGAGCCTGCCCCATAGCACTGCCACAGGTACTGCCCCATAGAGCCCATCCTAAAGATCCTGCCTCATCAATCCCTGCCCTATAGCTCCCACCCCATAGATCCTGCCATATAGATATTGCCCCATAGTGCCTGCTTTAATGCCCACCCCATATTCCCTATAGATGTTGCTGGAGGAGATCCCGCCACCACCAGGTGAGTTCTGCCCCATAAGTGGGGGGCTATGGGGGGGTGCATGGGTGTCCATGAGGTGGCTATAGGGTGTCCATGGGCTGTATGGGGGCTATGGGGAGCTGTGGGGCTCTACTGGGGGGTCTGTGGGGTGTCTGTGGGGCACTATGGGATGTCTGGGAGGGTCTATGGGGCTGACCCCCAAGTGCTGTCCCACTGCAGTCCCCCCCCTGACTGTGTCCCCTGAGGCCATCACCCTGAGAGAGCCTGAGCCCGAGGCCCTGGTGCTGCCCGGCATCGAGGTGGGTCTGCCCCATAGGAGCCGGATGGGGGGTTATGGGGCTCTATGGACTCCAGTGGTGGTTGACCTGATGTCCCGTTGCGTTACTAGACCCCTATGGGGTGCTATGGGGCTGCCCCCTAGAGGGTTTCGGGGTGCTATGGGGCTGCCCCATAGGGGTTATGGGGCTGCCCTTATAGGAGGTTAGGGCTTGCTATGGGGCTGCCCCATAGAGGGTTAGGGGGCGCTGTGGGGCAGCCCCATAGCGCTGTGGGGCACAGGAGGAGGAGCTGCCTGAGGTGACCCTGAGGGAGCTGGAGCTGCTGAGAGAGGCTGAGGCTGAACTGGTACCCCCAGGTATGGGGCAGGGGTCACTTATGGGGCTGGGGGGGCAGGGGAGAGGCCTTGACCTTCCCCAGCCCCATAGCAACCCTGGGTTGTGCCCCATAGAAAAGGAAGTGCCTGAGGTGCCGGAGCTGGTGGAGGTCCCACGTGAGCACTTATGGGGCACAAGGAGCACTTAGGGGTTTCTATGGGTCACTTATGGGGCTGGGGAGGGTCACCTACAGGTCACAGTGTTTCACTTATGGGGCACAGGGGGCACCTATGGGTCTGGGGGGGTCACTTATAGGGCAGAAGGGTGCACTTATGGGGCTGGGGAAGACACAGGAGTCCCAGAGGGTCACAAGGGGTTATGTACAGGTCTCTATGGGTCACTTATGGGGCAGAGGGGGGCACTTATGGGGCTCAGAAGGGCAGTTATAGGGCACGGGGGGCACAAGGTCTGTGGGGTGTCATGGGTCACCATGGGTCACTTATGGGGCAGAGGGGTGCACTTATGGGTCTGGGGGGTCACTTATGGGTCCACAGAGTCACGGGTCTCTATGGGGCACTTATGGGGCACAGGGAGCACATATGGGTTTCTGTGGGTCACAGGGCTGGGGGGGGTCACTTATGGGGCAGAGGGGGGGATTTATGGGTCACAGTTGGTCACTTATGGGGCAGCCTCTCCCCACAGCTCCCATCCTCCCTGCGGTGCCCCCCATCACGGTATGTGTGGGGCCTCTATGGGTCTCTACGGGGTCTCTATGGGGCCCTAAGCCCCTATACCCCCTGTAGCCTCCTGTTGCCCCACGGCGGCGCCGCCGGCGCCGCCTGCCCCATAGCGACCCCGAGCCCCAGCTGCCCCAGGCCCAGTTCCAGGCCCAGCTCCTGCAGCCCGAGAGCCACTGTCAGCCCCTGGTGAGTGGGGCCCATCTATGGGGCAGCCCCATAGATCTATGGGGCAGGAGCTAGAGATGCACCCCATAGGTGCTGCCTGAGCCCCCCAAGAGGCGCCGCTGGACCCCAAAGCAGCTGCTGGAGACCCCGACCTGTGGTGGGGCTATGGGGCACTATGGGGGTCTATGGGGCTCAGTGGCTCTCTATGAGGCTCTATCGGGCTCTGCTCTGCCCCATAGGGTGGCTGCCCCCCAACCTCTGGGCCCTATGGAATCGCTGCCGGCTCCTGCCCCACATCGAGGCCCCCCCAGTCCCCCCTGAGCTGCCCAGTGAGGTGGAGGTGAGGCCCCTGCCCCATAGATCCCCCTTCAGCCCCATAAATTCCCATTCAGGCCCATAGATGCTCTCCTGCCCTATAGATCCCCCTTTAGCCCCATAGATTCCCATTCATCCCCATAGATGCCCCCCCTGCCCCATCAATCCTGCCTGCTCATCCCCATTCAGCCCCACAGATTCTACCCTTCAGCCCTAGACCTCTCTCCCTTCAGCCCCATAGATCTCAGTCCCACAGATCCCCCTTGTAGCCTCATAGATTCCCCCTTCAGCCCCATAGGTCCCCATTTAGCTGCACGGACCCCCTCCCAGCCCCATAGATCCCCATTTAGCCCCACAGATTCCCCCTTTCAGCCCTATAGATCACCTTCTCTGCCCTGTAGGTGCTGCGAGAGGCGCTGGAGCCGAGTCTGCCCCCACTGCCCTCCTCGGGTGAGCTATGGGGTGTCTGTGGGTCTCTGGGGGGGATCTGTGGGGCGCTATGGGGTGCTGTGGGGCTCATGGGTCTCTCCCCATAGAGGTGTCTCTGGAGGTGTCAGAGGAGGAGCTTCGGCCCCGTCTGCTGATCCCTGAGGAGCGGCGGTGAGTGGGGGGGGCTCTGCCCCACACTTGTGGGTCCAGCCCCACACTTATGGGTCCCCCACTCTGCCCCACAGGCCCCTCCCTCCATTGCCACCCCCCCCGCTCCCGGAGCTGCCTGAACGCCCCGAACCGGAGCTGCCCCCCAGTGTCCCCCCCAACATGGCCGCCCTGCGCAGGTTGGTGCCCCCCCCCTACTTATGGGGCAGCCCCATAAGTGCCCCCCCCCCCCCCCCCCCCCCAGCCCCATAAGTGCCTCCCACCCACACATACGAGGCTGCCCCATAAGTGCACCCCCCACTTACAGGGCAGCGCCATAAGTGGGGGACTGGGGGGTACTTATGGGGCTGCCCCATAGGCTGGTGGCAGCTGCGGCACGGCAGCCGGGGGGGGGGGAGCTGGCGGCCATCTTGCCCCCCACCGCCTCCCGGCTGCTCATGGGAAGGCTGTTCTACCTGTGCCTGGGTGAGTGGGGGGGCAGCCCCATAAGTGACCCCCCTCTGACCCATAAGGGACCTTTTGGGCCCCATAAGTGACTCCTAACCCCCGCTTCAGCCTGATCAGTGCCCTCCTGTGCCCCATAAGTGTGTCTACCCCCAGGTGACCCCCCCTGACCCATAAGTGACACCCCCAGCCCCATAAATGATCCTTTGGGCCCCATAAGTGACTCCTAACACCCACTCAGCCCCACAAGTGTCTGCCCCCCAAGTGCCCCCTGTGCCCCGTAAGTAATCCCCAACCACCCCCTAGCCCCATAAGTGAACCCCAGCTGCATGACCCCTTGAGCCCCATAAGTGAACCCCCAAACACCCCCTGGCACCATAAATGAACCCCTGCTGCATGACCCCTTAAGCCCCATAAGTGACCTTTTGGGACCCATAAGTGATCCCCCAAGCACCCACCACAGCCCCGTAAGTGGTTCCACCCAGCCCCATAAATACCCTCTGTGCCCCATAAGTCCTCTCCCAGCCCCATAAGTGTGTTTGTTTGCCCCGTTGCAGGTCTGCCCTGTGATGCCCCAGCCCCATAAGTGACACCCCCACCCCCATACGTGCCCTTATGAGCCCCATAAGTGACCCCCAACCCCCTCCCCCCCCAGCCCCATAAGTACCTCCTTCTCCCCCCCCAGTAAGTGTGGGGCTGCCCCCTAAGTGCCCTGTGCCCCATAGAGCTCTGTGGTGCTGGATGGCTGCGGCTGGAGCAGACCCAGCCCTTTGGCCCCATACGTGTGGGGCCGGGGCCACGCGGGGCACCCCCAGATATGGGGCAGGAGGAGGAGGAAAGGGTGGCCCCAGAGCCCTCCTATTAAAAGCTCTTTGGACCCAATGGCGGCTCCTGATTGGTTCGTGGTGTGATGATGTCATTGGGAGGGGAGATTTGACTGGCTGGCAATGGGGGTGCAGGGTCAGAGGGGATCATAGCCCCCCATAGACACCCCATAGCTCCCTTTAGTTCCCTATAGACACCCCATAGACCCCCACAGCCCCCCATAAAGCCCTATAGCTCCCCATAAACACCCCACAGAGCCCCACAGCTTCCCTATAGCACCCCATAGCCCCTCATAGACGCACTACAGACCTTCATAGCACCCCACAGCTCCCTAGAGACACCCCACAGCACCCTATAGACACCCCATAGGCCCCCTACAGAGCCCCACAGCCTCCCCAGAGCACCCCACAGACCCACACAGACCCCCACAGACACCCCATAGACCCATATATCACCCCATAGAGTCCCTCATAGGCACCCCATAGCTCCCCACAGCACCCTACAGACACCCCACAGGCCCCCTGGAGAGCCCCACAGCCTTCCCATAGCACCCCATGGACCCACACAGACCCCCACAGACACCCCATAGACCCCCAGAGCCCCTCACAGACACACCATAGACCCATGTATCACCCCATAGAGCCCCACAGTCCCCTCATAGCTCCCCACAGCACCCTATAGACACCCCATAGGCCCCCTACAGAGCCCCACAGCCTCCCCATAGCACCCCATGGACCCACACAGACCCCCACAGCCCCTCACAGACACCCCACAGACCAGTATATCACCCCATAGAGCCCCACAGTCTCTCATAGGCACCCCATAGCTCCCCACAGCACCCTACAGACACCCCACAGGCCCCCTACAGAACCTCACAGACACCCCATAGACCCATATATCACCCCATAGAGCCCCACAGTCCCTCACAGGCACCCCATAGCACCCTACAGAGCCCCACAGCCCCTATTCCACCCTATGGGGCCGGGCTGCAGCACTTGCACCCAGCGTGGGTTGGGGGGAGACCCCAACTCCCCCCCTCCCGCAGCTCTATAGGGGATGGGACCCCAAAGCTGCCTCCGTGGGGCACCAGGACCCCCATAACCCCCCCATGTAACGAACGGGACGCCCGAAGCCACCCTGTGTGAGCCACGGGACCCCTAACGCACCCCTTTATTGGGCAATGAGCCCCGCAGCCCCATAGATAAGCACCGGGACCCCCAAGTTGGCCCCATAGGGGCCCCATTGGCCCCGCTCCACCTGCGCCGAGCCGGGCCCCTTCCGCGCCGCCGCCATCTTGGAATGAGACCGGAAGTGCGGGGGCGGCGCTTATAAAGGCCCGGCGGCGCTCTAGCCCGGCGCGACTCGATGGTGCCGGAAGGGGGCGGGGCCAAGGGAGGGGAACGCTCCCTGCGGCCTTAAAAGGGCAATGGAAGAGGAGGGGGCTGCCGTGGGGCTTAAAGGGGCAATGGACCTAAAGGGGGCGGAGTCAAGGCAGTGAGGTCAATGCCCTTATAAGGGTGATAGGAGCACTCTGGGTCCAAGGGGCGGAGTCAAAGCCACTGCGGCCACGCCCCCATACCCTTAAAAGGGCAATGGGGCAGAACCGCTGATACGGGGCTCACTGCATGTCTTAAAGGGGTAACGGACCTAAAGGGGGCGGAGTCAAGGCACTGAGGTCAATGCCTTTATAAGGGTGATAGGACCACTCAGCGTCAAAGGGGCGGGGTCAAAGCCATTGGGGCCACGCCCTCATATCCTTAAAAGGGCAATGGGGCAGAACTACTGATACGGCGCTCACGGCATGTCTTAAAGGGGCAATGGACTGAGGCCATGCCCTCATACCCTTAAAAGGGCAACGGGGCAGAACCACTGATATGGGGCTCACTGCATGTCTTAAAGGGGCAATTGACTGAGGCCACGCCCTCATACCCTTAAAAGGGCAACGGGGCAGAACCACTGATATGGGGCTCACTGCATGTCTTAAAAGGGCAATGGACTGAGGCCACGCCCTCATACCCTTAAAAGGGCAACGGGGCAGAACCACTGATATGGGGCTCACTGCATGTCTTAAAGGGGCAATGGACCTAAAGGGGGCGGAGTCAAGGCCGTGAGGTCAATGCCCTTATAAAGGCAATAGGCCCCCTGATTAATTACCATGGGTCATTAACGAGGCCCTTTCATTGTCCCTACAAGGACGGCTTCTCTGAACCGTTCCCCTGTGAAGCACAACGAGGCCCAGCTCCAAGTCCTCTTCCCTTCGGGCGTGCAGCAGCAGATCCAGCCATGCCCCCGCTCCCCACCGAGGGCCATGGCAGATGGAGGAAGCCCAGCCCGTCCCTGCTGGGTACAAAGAGAGAGGATCCCGGGAGCAGGACGGCTCCTGGCACAGGGCCTGATGTGCAGACAGACCCCAGAACTCGTTAAACTTCTAAAGCAGCTTTGCCTTTATTCAGCCGAGGCGCATGGGGGATTGCAACCCCGAAAGCATGCGCACCCCAGCCTTGTTCTCCTCTGCAGTTATCCCCTCAAGTGCTACATATGCATGAGGTTACACAACACGCCTATACATATTCATGTCCTACCCCTCGTCGCATT
>NW_026642346.1:0-9070 GCF_028554395.1 Pezoporus wallicus
CCATCACCCCCATCTCCCCCATTGCCCCCCATCCCCCCCATTTCCCCCCTTTACCCCATCACCCCATTGCCCCCATCACCCCCATTGCCCCATCCCCCCCGCTCACCACGGAACTCGAGCCCTCGCAGCTGGAAGGTCACGAGCCCCTGCCCCACTTCCACGAGGTGCACGAGGGCGCTGAGCCTGTCCGAGGCCAGCACGAAGCAGTCGCCGGCGGCGGCCGGGCCCCAGCGGCCCAGCTCCAGGTCCCCGCTCAGCGCCCGCTGCAGCGCCCGCCGCAGGTGCTCGTAGAAGATGGAGTTGAGGTGGTCCTCATCGGAGCCTGCGCCACGTGGGGGGTGTGGGGCGGGCGCTGTGGGGCGCTATGGGGCTCTGCGCTCACCCCCTAAGCGTTGGGGTTGGGGTGGCAGCAGAGGGGATGATGGAGGTGGATATGTGGGGGGGATATGGGGGGGAGGCTTGGGGGCTATGGGGCTCTGTGCTCATGCTCTGGAGGTGGATATGTGGGGCTGCCAGGGGTCATGGGGTGGGGCGGGCGCTATGGGGCGCTATGGGGCTCTGTGCTCACCCCCTAAGCATTGGGGTGGCAGCAGAGGGGGTGATGGGGGGATACAGGGGGGGATATGGGGGAGGCTTGGGGCTGAAGGAGTCTGGGATGCTCCGGAGGTGGATATGTGGGGCTGCCAGGGGCCATGGGGTGGGGCAGGCGCTATGGGGCGCTATGGGGCACTCCGCTCACCCCCTAAGCATTGGGGTGGCAGCAGAGGGGGTGATGGGGGGATACAGGGGGGGATATGGGGGAGGCTTGGGGCTGAAGGAGTCTGGGATGCTCCGGAGGTGGATATGTGGGGCTGCCAGGGGCCATGGGGTGAGGCAGGCGCTATGGAGCGCTATGGGGCTCTATGGGGCTCTCCGCTCACCCCCTAAGCGTTGGGGTGGCAGCAGAGGGGGGGATACAAGGGGGATATGGGGGAGCCTTGGACTGAAGGAGTCTGGGATGCTCTGGAGGTGGATATGTGGGGCTGCCAGGGGCCATGGGGTGGGGCAGGCGCTATGGGACGCTATGGGGCACTCCGCTCACCCCCTAAGAATTGGGGTGGCAGCAGACGGGGTGATGGGGGGATATGGGGGAGCCTTGGGGCTGAAGGAGTCTGGGATGCTCCAGAGGTGGATATGTGGGGCTGCCAGGGGCCATGGGGTGGGGCAGGCGCTATGGGGCTCGTGCAAGGTTTTGCCGTGGGGCAGCCCCATAGGGCACCCACCTGGGTTCTGGTCAAGCTGCGAGGCCAGGCGGGGGTTGGAGTGATCGACCCTCTTGGTGCTGGGGGGCAGGGGGGGGGGCACGGTTAGACCCCCCCATAACGCCCCACATAGCCCCATAACAGCCGAGATACCCCCCCCCCCCCCCCCCCGGACCCTCATGTGCCCCCCAAACCCCATCCTGGAGCCTTCCCAGACCCCAAACCCCCTCCCCAGGCCCCCAGCATCCCCATAACCCCCTCAGCATTGACACAGCCCCTAAAACTGCCCAAGACCCCCTGGCCCATGGGACCCACCCAGCCCCATAAGACCACATTGGACCTCCTCAGCCCCATAGGACCCCTGCTGCCCCATAGGACCCCATTAGACTCCCCCAGCCCCATAGGATCCCATTAGACCTCCTCAGCCCCACAGGACGCCCCTGCCCCATAGGACACCATTAGACCCCCCGGCCCCACAGGAACCCCCTGTCCCAGAGGACCCCTCCTGCCCCATAGGACGCCATTAGACCTCCTCAGCCCTATAGGACCCCATAGGATCCCCTTGCCCCACAGGACCTCCCCTGCCACACAGGACCTCCCCTGCCCCACAGGACCCCCCGTGCCCCATAGGACCCCCCCTAATCTATAGGACCCCATAGGGCCCCACAGGACCCCCCCCTTGCCCCATAGGACCCCCTGCCCCACAGGACCCCCCTGCCCCACAGGACCCCACCCAGCCCCACAGGACCCCTCCCGCCCCACAGGCCCCCCCGCCCCATAGCACCCACCTGCCCCACAGGACGCCCGCCCCCCCCGGCCCACAGGACCGCTGTGCCCCACAGGACCCCCCCAGGCCCACAGGACCCCCGTGCCCCACAGGACCCCTGTGCCTCACAGGATCCCTGTGCCTCACAGGATCCCCGTGCCCCACAGGACCCCCCCAGCCCCACAGGACCCAGAGGACCCCCGTGCCCCACAGGACCCACAGGACCCCTCCGTGCCCCACAGGACCCCTGTGCCCCACAGGACCCCCCCTACCCCACAGGACCCCCGTGCCCCACAGGACCCCCCTGCCCCACAGGACCCCCAGCCCCACAGGACCCACAGGACCCCCGTGCCCCACAGGCCCCACAGGACCCCCCAGCCCCACAGGACCCACAGGACCCCCAGGACCCCCCCAGCCCCACAGGATCCCCCCAGCCCCACAGGTCCCAGAGGACCCCCAGGCCCCACAGGACCCCCCCAGCCCCACAGGACCCCCCTGCCCCACAGGACCCCCAGGACCCCCCCAGCCCCACAGGTTCCCCCCAGCGCCACAGGTCCCAGAGGACCCCCAGGCCCCAGGACCCCCAGGACCCCCCCAGCCCCACAGGACCCCCGTGCCCCACAGGACCCTCGTGCCCCACAGGACCCCCCCAGCCCCACAGGACCCCCCCAGCCCCACAGGACCCCCCTGCCCCACAGGACCCCCAGGACCCCCCCAGCCCCACAGGACCCCCCAGCCCCACAGGCCCCACCTGTATTCTCGCTCCCAGAACTTGAGGGGCCGCGGGTACGAGAGCACGAACACGGCGCTGCCGAGCAGCGGCGCCAGCGGCGAGGACAGGAGCGCGCCCAGCACCGCCTGCGCCAGCAGCAGCGCGGAGTCTGCGCCGTCAAGGGCCAGCAGGGGGAGCCCGCCCCATAGAGACCCATAGAGCCCCATAGAGACTCATAGAGAGCCATTGAGAGCCATAGAGACTCATAGAGAGCCCGC
Organism: Pezoporus wallicus; assembly: GCF_028554395.1. Classification (NCBI taxonomy): domain Eukaryota; kingdom Metazoa; phylum Chordata; class Aves; order Psittaciformes; family Psittacidae; genus Pezoporus; species Pezoporus wallicus. The sequence continues at coordinate 2,998 of NW_026642346.1, forward strand.
CCCATAGAGAGCCCGCCCCATAGAGACCCATAGAGACCCATAGAGACTCATAGAGAGCCCGCCCCATAGAGACCCATAGAGACTCATAGAGAGCCCGCCCCATAGAGACCCATATCCCGCCCCATAGTGCCCCATACAGCCCCATAGCCCGCCCCATAGAGACCCATAGAGACCCATAGAGACTCATAGAGAGCCCGCCCCATAGAGACCCACAGAGACCCATAAGAGACTCATAGAGAGCCCGCCCCATAGAGACCCATATCCCGCCCCATAGTGCCCCATACAGCCCCATAGCCCGCCCCATAGAGACCCATATCCCGCCCCATAGTGCCCCATACAGCCCCATAGCCCGCCCCATAGAGACCCATAGAGAGCCGGACCCATAGAGCCCCATAGAGAGCCCGCCCCATAGAGAGCCATTGAGAGAGCCCGCCCCATAGAGAGCCCGCCCCATAGAGAGCCGGACCCATAGAGACCCATTGAGAGAGCCCGCCCCATAGAGAGCCCGCCCCATAGAGACCCATTGAGAGAGCCGGACCCATAGAGACCCATTGAGACCCAGAGAGACCCCCACTGACCCTTTGAGAGCCCGCCCCATAGAGACCCATAGAGACCCATAAGAGACTCATAGAGAGCCCACCCCATAGAGACCCATAGAGACCCATAGAGAGCCTGCCCCATAGAGACCCATAGAGAGCCGGACCCATAGAGACCCATAGAGAGCCCGCCCCATAGAGACCCATAGAGACCCATAGAGAGCCGGACCCATAGAGACCCATAGAGCCCCATAGAGAGCCCGCCCCATAGAGAGCCATTGAGAGAGCCCGCCCCATAGAGAGCCCGCCCCATAGAGAGCCGGACCCATAGAGACCCATTGAGAGAGCCCGCCCCATAGAGAGCCCGCCCCATAGAGACCCATTGAGAGAGCCGGACCCATAGAGACCCATTGAGAGAGCCGGACCCATAGAGAGCCCACCCCATAGAGACCCATTGAGAGAGCCCGCCCCATAGAGACCCATAGAGAGCCCGCCCCATAGAGACCCATAGAGACCCATAGAGAGCCGGACCCATAGAGACCCATAGAGCCCCATAGAGAGAGCCCGCCCCATAGAGACCCATTAGAGAGCCCGCCCCATAGAGAGCCCGCCCCATAGAGAGCCGGACCCATAGAGACCCATTGAGAGAGCCCGCCCCATAGAGAGCCCGCCCCATAGAGACCCATTGAGAGAGCCGGACCCATAGAGACCCATTGAGAGAGCCGGACCCATAGAGAGCCCACCCCATAGAGACCCATTGAGAGAGCCCGCCCCATAGAGACCCATAGAGAGCCCGCCCCATAGAGACCCATAGAGCCCCATAGAGACTCATAGAGAGCCATAGAGACTCATAGAGAGCCCGCCCCATAGACAGCCCGCCCCATAGAGACCCATAGAGACCCATAGAGAGCCGGACCCATAGAGCCCCATAGAGCCCCATAGAGAGCCCGCCCCATAGAGAGCCATTGAGAGAGCCCGCCCCATAGAGAGCCCGCCCCATAGAGAGCCGGACCCAAAGAGACCCATTGAGAGAGCCCCCCCCATAGAGAGCCCGCCCCATAGAGAGCCGGACCCATAGAGACCCATTGAGAGAGCCCGCCCCATAGAGAGCCCGCACCATAGAGAGCCCGCCCCATAGAGACCCATTGAGAGAGCCGGACCCATAGAGACCCATTGAGAGAGCCGGACCCATAGAGAGCCCACCCCATAGAGACCCATTGAGAGAGCCCGCCCCATAGAGACCCATAGAGAGCCCGCCCCATAGAGAGCCCGCCCCATAGAGACCCATTGAGAGCCCGCCCCATAGAGCCCCATTGAGAGAGCCCACCCCATAGAGAGCCTGCCCCATAGAGACCCACTGAGAGAGCCGGACCCATAGAGACCCGGCCCCATAGAGCCCCAGAGAGAGACCCGGCCCCATAGAGACCCATCGAGAGCCCCAGACCCATAGAGGGCCCCTGACCCCATGCAGGGCCCCCTTCCCCATAGAGAGCCCCTGAACCCATGCAGAGGCCCCAGCCCCATTGAGAGCCCCAGCCCCATAGGGAGCCCCTGGCCCATAGAGAGCCCCTGCCCCCATGCAGAGCCCACAGCCCCATAGAGAGCCCCAGCCCCATAGAGAGCCCCTGCCCCCATGCAGAGCCCCTGCCCCCATGCAGAGCCCACAGCCCCATCGAGAGCCCCAGCCCCATAGAGAGCCCCTAGAGAGCCCCCACCCCATAGAGAGCCCCAGCCCCATAGAGAGCCCCTGCCCCATAGAGAGCCCCAGCCCCATAGAGAGCCCCTGCCCCATAGAGAGCCCCAGCCCCATCGAGAGCCCCAGCCCCATAGAGAGCCCCTGCCCCATAGAGAGCCCCCAGCCCCATCGAGAGCCCCAGCCCCATCGAGAGCCCCCAGCCCCATCGAGAGCCCCCAGCCCCATAGAGAGCCCCTGCCCCATAGAGAGCCCCTGCCCCCATGCAGAGCCCACAGCCCCATAGAGAGCCCCAGCCCCATAGAGAGCCCCTGCCCCAGCCCCAGCCCCATAGAGAGCCCCTGCCCCACAGCGCCCCCTGCCCCATAGAGAGCCCCAGCCCCATCGAGAGCCCCTGCCCCATAGAGAGCCCCTGCCCCCATGCAGAGCCCACAGCCCCATAGAGAGCCCCCGCCCCATAGAGAGCCCCTGCCCCACAGCGCCCCCCCGCGGCAGCGGATACGGGGCACGGCGAGGGGCTGGGCGAAGGCGTGGAAGGCGGAGCCCCACGTGATCTGCCAGGGGGCGACGTAGGTGAGCACGAAGCGCAGCTTGTGCACGAGGTCCCAGAGCTGGGGGGGGCGTCAGCACCGCGGGGGGGCCGGGGACCCCCATAGCACCCATAGACCCCATAGACACCCATAGAACCCATTGACACCCATGGACCCCATTGACACCCATAGACCCCATAGACACCCACAGACCCCCATAGATGACACCCACAGCCCCCCACAGCCCCCATAGCACCCATAGACACCCATAGATGACACCCACAGCCCCTATATCACCCAAAGACACCCATAGACACCCATAGATCCCCATAGACACCCATAGCACCCATAGACACCCACAGACCCCCATAGACATCCATAGACCCCCATAGATCCCCATAGACCCCCATAGATCCCCATAGACACCCATAGATGACACCCACAGCCCCGATAGCACCCATAGACACCCATAGACACCCATAGACACCCATAGACGCCCATAGACACCCATAGACCCCCATAGATGACACCCATAGACCCCCTAGACACCCCATAGACCCCCATAGAGCCCCTATAGCCCCCCATAGCCCCCCCATAGAGCCCCATAGCCCCCCATAGCCCCCCATAGAGCCCCTATAGCCCCCCCATAGCCCCCCATAGCCCCCCATAGAGCCCGTATAGCCCCCCATAGAGCCCCCCATAGACATCTATAGCCCCCCATAGCCCCCCATAGCCCCCCATAGACACCCATAGCCCCCATAGACACCCATAGCACCCATAGATGGCACCCATAGATGACACCCACAGCCCCCATAGCCCCCCATAGACACCCATAGCCCCTATAGCACCCATAGACCCCCATAGACATCTATAGACCCCCATAGACACCCATAGACACCCATAGACCCCCATAGCCCCTCATAGACACCCATAGCCCCCCACAGACACCCATAGACCCCCATAGACATCTATAGACCCCCATAGCCACCCATAGACACCCATAGACCCCCATAGACATCTATAGACCCCCATAGACCCCCATAGACATCTATAGACCCCCATAGCCCCCATAGACACCCATGGCACCCATAGATGACACCCATAGATGACACCCACAGCCCCCATAGCCCCCCATAGCCCCTAGAGCACCCATAGACCCCCATAGACATCTATAGACCCCCACAGACACCCATAGACACCCATAGACATCTATAGACGCCCATAGACACCCATAGACCCCCATAGCCACCCATAGACACCCATAGACCCCCATAGACATCTATAGACCCCCATAGACACCCATAGACATCTATAGACCCCCATAGCCCCCCACAGACCCCCATAGCACCCATAGATGACACCCATAGATGACACCCATAGGCCCCCATAGCCCCCCATAGCCCCTAGAGCACCCATAGACCCCCATAGACATCTATAGACCCCCATAGACACCCATAGCCCCTATAGCACCCATAGACACCCATAGACCCCCATAGCCCCCCATAGCCCCCCATAGCCCCTAGAGCACCCATAGACCTCCACAGACATCTATAGACCCCCATAGCCCCCCATAGACCCCCATAGCACCCATAGATGACACCCATAGATGACACCCACAGCCCCCATAGCCCCCATAGACACCCATAGCCCCTATAGCACCCATAGCCCCCCATAGACACCCATAGACATCTATAGACCCCCATAGACACCCATAGCCCCTATAGCACCCATAGACACCCCATAGACCCCCATGGACACCCCCAGACACCCATAGCCCCCCATAGACCCCCATAGCCCCCCATAGCCCCTAGAGCACCCATAGACCTCCATAGACATCTATAGACCCCCATAGCCCCCCATAGACCCCCATAGCACCCATAGATGACACCCATAGATGACACCCACAGCCCCCATAGCCCCCCATAGACACCCATAGCCCCTATAGCACCCATAGCCCCCCATAGACACCCATAGACATCTATAGACCCCCATAGACACCCATAGCCCCTATAGCACCCATAGACACCCATAGACCCCCATGGACACCCCCAGACACCCATAGCCCCCCATAGCCCCCCACAGACCCCCATAGCCCCCCATAGCCCCCCATAGCCCCCCCCAGCCCCCCGGACCTTGGCTGCCAGGAAGGAGGCGAGGAAGAGGTCGAGGAGCAGCCCCTGGGACAGGCGGGGGAAGTCGCAGCGGAAGAGGAGCAGCGCCAGGGCCAGCGCGGGGGGGAGCCCCGCGGGGCAGCAAAAGGAGCCGCGGAGGAGCCGCAGCCCCGCGGCTGTGAGCAGCAGGACCCGGGGGCTGCGGGGGATGGGGGGGGGACAGAGTGAGGGGGGATGGGGGAGGGGATGGGGGAGAGAGAGGGGAGAGAGAGAGCAGGGGGGGGGGGGGACAGAGTGAGGGGGGATGGGGGGGATGGGGATGGGGGAGAGAGGGGGTCAGCGGGGGGGGGGGGACACAGAGTGAGGGGGGATGGGGGGAGGGGGGGGGATGGGGGAGAGAGAGAGAGGGGGGGGGGGGGGGCACAGAGTGAGGGGGGATGGGGGGAGAGGGGGGCATGGGGGGGAGAGAGCGGGTCAGCAGGGTGGTGGGGGGGGACAGAGTGAGGGGGGATGGGGGGAGGGGGGGGGATGGGGGAGAGAGGGGGTCAGCGGGGCGAGGGGGGAGGCACAGAGTGAGGGGGGGATGGGGGACACAGAGTGAGGGGGGATGGGGGGGAGGGGGGGATGGGGGGGGACAGAGTGAGGCGGGGATGGGGGACACAGAATGAGGGGGGATGGGGGGGAGGGGGGGAGAGGAGGGGGTCGGCAGGGTGGGGGGCACAGAGTGAGGGGGGTGATGGGGGGAGAGGGGGGCATGGGGGGGAGAGGGCGGGTCAGCAGGGTGGTGGGGGGGGACAGAGTGAGGGGGGATGGGGGGGTCAGCAGGGCAGGATGGGGGGCACAGAGTGAGGGGGGGGATGGGGGGGGAGGGGGGCATGGGGGGGAGAGGTGGGGGTCAGCAGGGCGGGGGGGGTAGGGAGTGAGGGGGGGATGGGGGGTGGGGGGAGACAGAGTGAGGGGGGAATGGGGGGGACACAGAGTAAGGGGGGGATGGGGGGGTCAGCAGGGTGGGGGGGGAGAGGGAGTGGAGGGGGGATGGGGGGGAGGGGGGCATGGGGAGATGGGGGGGTCAGAGGGGGTCAGCAGGGCGGGGGGGGTCAAAGTGAGGGGGGACAGAGTTGGGGGGCAGAGTGGGGAGGAACCAGAGTTGGGGGTCAGAGGGCATAGTGGGGGGAACAAGGTGGACGGGGTCAGAGTGTGTGT
>NW_026642347.1:0-925 GCF_028554395.1 Pezoporus wallicus
GATTAGTGCACGAATGTCTGGCCTCTGCTCCCAGATCCGAAGAGCCAGGAGGGAAAGCATGTGCTGGGCATCTTCAGCACACAGTCAGCTTTGCAACGGTGTCACCATCATTGCTGTCGCTCCTCGCTTTCATACCTAAAGGTCCATTTGAATGCACCCTCTTCGGAGCTTGCTCTTGCTGCCCAGCAGCACAGTGAGTAGAGCACGAACGGTTGCCGTCTGCTCCCACAGTCGAAGAGCCAGGAGGGAAATCATGTGCTGGGCATCTTCAGCACACAGTCAGCTTTGCAACGGTGTCACCATCATTGCTGTCGCTCCTCGCTTTCATACCTAAAGATCCATTTGAATGCACCCTCTTCGGAGCTTGCTCTCGGCTGCCCAGCAGCACAGTGAGTAGAGCACGAACACTTGCCGTCTGCTCCCACAATCGAAGAGCCAGTAGGGAAAGCTGGTGCTCTGAATCTTCTGCACACAGTCAGCTTTGCAACAGTGCCTCCATCTTTGCTGTCGCTCCTCACTTTCATACCGAGAAGTTCATTTGAATCCAAGTTTTCTGCTCGTTGCTCTTGGCTGCCCAGCAGCACAGTCAGTAGAGCACGAACGGTTGCCGTCTGCTAGCACAGTGGAGGAGCCAAGAGGGAAAGCATGTGCTGGGCATCTTCAGCACACAGTCAGCTTTGCAACAGTGCCTCCATCATTGCTGACGCTTTTCACTTTCATACCTAGAAGTTCATTTGAATCCACCTTCTCCGCTCATTGCTCTTGGCTGTCCAGCGGCACAGTCAGTAGAGCACGAACGTCTGGCCTCTGCTCCCAGAGCCGAAGAGCCCGGAGGGAAAGCATGTGCTGGACATCTTCAGCACACAGTCAGCTTTGCAACGGTGTCACCATCATTGCTGTCGCTCCTCGGTTTCATATGTAAACG
>NW_026642348.1:0-902 GCF_028554395.1 Pezoporus wallicus
AAATTGTCGTGGTTTAAACCCAGTCAGGTAATTCGTTCGCTCACTTCCCCCCCTTTCTTGCCCTCCCCCTGCTCTCGGAGGGACGGAGAGGAGAATCGAAAAGAATGCAACTCCCACGGGTTGAGATAAGAACAGTTTAGTAACTAAGGTATAACACAAATCACTACTGCTACCACCAATGATAATAATGATAAAGGAAATAACAAGGGAACAGAATACAACACCTCACCACCCGCTGACCGATAACTCGCCCCCCAAGCCCGACCAAACTCCGACCGATACCTCCTCCAACCCTGCAGTCTCCCAGCCCTTCCGGCCAACTCCCAGCCACATCCTGGGCATGACGTGCTGTGGTATGGAATACCTCTTTGGTCAGTTTGGGTCAGGTGTCCTGTCTCTGCTTCCTCCCAGCTTCCCCTCCTCCCTGGCAGAGCATGAGGCTCACAAAGTCCTTGGCCAAACCAAAACATCTCTATCAGCTCTGTTCCCGAGCCGAAAGTCAAAACACTGCACTGCACCAGCTACCAAGGAGGAGAAACATGACTGCTACTGCTGAACCCAGGACATTATCCACCCTTATTCCATACCATTCACGTCATGCTCAGATCCCACATTTTCAATATACCATCACTCTTATCTCGGTGCACTCTTATCTTAGTGCATGGACCAGTCCCTATAAAGCTGCTGCGTCCATCTGGTCCATGTCAGGCTCCATCTCTTGTAACAGTCTTCCAGAGCAGGAGAGACTGTGTGCAGTGTTCACACTCGTGAATAACCTGGGCAATAGTGTCCATTGTTAAGTCCACCCTCGATCATGAGTCCATCTCTGTGTTGCATCTCTGCTCTGGTGGCGTGAACATAAGGCTGTGAGAGTAAGAGGTCTGTGCCTAATAAGTCTCCTC
>NW_026642349.1:0-89855 GCF_028554395.1 Pezoporus wallicus
AGCCTGTGCTTTGTAACGAAACAGGCTGCTTTACCTGTTTATATTTATCCATATGCTGGGTGGCCATGTCACAATGAAAGGACAAAGTGCAAAGGTGTCAGATACACCCAGAAGGCTCTGACTGTGCTGCTCTCAGGTGTGGGTGAGACCAGGCTCTGATGTGAGTGACTGTAGGACCGTGTGATTCTTGATTCTTTGTTGCTTATTTCTTCTGCTGCTTGGAGAAGCAACCACAGAAAATGCATGCTTGCTTTCTTGTTTCAAGATTTCCCTGACACCTGAACACCCACTTGCTGGCTGAGCACTCATCCTTTGGTGGGGGAACAGCCCCAGAATCCTGGAGGGGCAGCTCTGCAGTTGCATTTCCAGAGTAAAAAGGTAGGATGCTGCAGTATGAGAAGGAAGGAAGGTCTTCTTGCAGCTGTAGCCAGTGCTCTCTCCTTGATGGTCACTGCTAAATTCTTTCCCCATCTTTAGGGTGTCACCCAAAAAGCTCAGGGTGCAGCAGGGATGTGTGCCCCACCAAAGCTGGAGCTGGTGATGCTGGTGAGGGTGTTGGTAGCCTAGAAGCAAATCCAAGCCCTCTGGAAGGTGTGCTTCTCCACATCCTGTGATTGACTGTACCTTATATCCTTGTGTTTTTCTCTGCTCTCTCCCTACATCTGCAAATCAGTGAGCTGATGTTGAAGGATTGGTTCAGGTGCTGGGGAGCAGGACACCCTGCCTGCCTTCTCTGATCAAAGCTCTCCCTCAGACTTGCCAAGCAAGGGCAGGCAGGGACAGTGCTGGAGGCATCTGGTTGACCCTGGAGTTTAAACTCGGGCAGGGAGTTTAAACTTGCTGCGGCAGGCCTGCCGCAGCAAACACTTCCAAGGTCGCGCAGGTGCACTCAGTCTCTGAAGGATGTCACTTTCCTATTTTATTTTTTTTTATTCCCTTTATTTTTCTGAGGGCCTCCCCTGGGAGCTGAAAGTGGTTTGATTGGTGCTACAAAGAAAGCACGAGTGTAAATAAGGCTTTCTTGTGGAGTTTAATGCAAGCTGCCTTTCAGTTCCAGTCTCTTTTCACCAGCTGTTTACAAAATGCCCTTTCTTACTGAAATCATCTTTCAGAAAAGCAGCAGAGTTTCAGTGGAAGACTTTGCAGAAGGATCCTGAGTCTTGCTGTGTGCTTTTCTTTTTCTTTTTCCCTTTCACTGCACCTTGAGAAAGCAGCCAATTATAGTGTGATATAAAGAAACGTGAATGGCAGCTAAAATCTTTGACAGGCTGATCAAAACAAGTCTAGGAACTTACTCTCAACCTGCTGCAGACATATTTAGCCTTGAGTGTTACTGGCAAGGGTTCAAGAGAAACTGCAGCATCATGCCCAATGTGTGCTTGGTTTCTAATTACTAACACTTCATTATACAAAATAAATACTTTATTATTACAGTGTTTATTAAATTACATAATTTGTGGCATGCCTTATAGTCATGGATGCAGATGCCAGTCTGGTTTTGGTGATAGGAATAATGTTATTTTTTCTTAAAAGACATTTTAAGCCCTGGACCAAGGTTTACTTGTTCCCTGCACCGCAGTGTTAGGAGGTGGCATCTTTCAGACCCTTCTGTCTGCTTTTGGTAGCTGTCCAAGGAAAGGATAAAAATCAAGACTGTGGAGTAACCCTGCTGTCCTGACCAATCACTGTCATCCACTCTATTACTAAAACAGTATTTGATGACTGCAACTGCATGCAAACTACTGCTGAGGCCACAAAGATTCATTAAAGTGCACTGGGATGCCTCAAGCATGAAATTTGTTGCATAAAATCAGGTTCTTTTTATTAAATGAGGACATCCATTACTTTGCACTAGTGTCGTGGTTTAAACCCTGTCATCAACCCTGTCAGGCTTCCCATATTTATACTTCAAGCATAGTCCTCCATACCAAAGAGGCTTTAACCACTTGGCTTGCTTAATTGCAGCACATGTTTCACACTCATGAATAACCTGGGCAATAGTGTCCATTGTTAAGTCCACCCCTTGATCACAGGCCTATCTATATGTTGCATCTCTGCCCTGATGGCCTGAAGTGTCATGGGCCCACTGGGCCAAAAATAATTCATCTTTATGTTGCCAATCTAAGTCCATCTGAGTCACTTCAGTCTTAGCAGCTTTATCCACTTGTTGGTTGTTTTGATGTTCCTTAGTGGCCCGACTCTTGGGTACATGAGCATCTACATGGTGTACCTTCACCACCAGGTACTGCACCCAGGCAGCCATATCTTGCCACAGTGCAGCAGCCCAGATGGGTTTACCTCTGTGTTGCCAGTTGCTCTGCTTCCGTTGCTGCAACCACCCCCACAGGGCATTTGCCACCATCCATGAATCAGTGTAGAGATAAGTACTGGCCACTTTTCTCATTCAGCAATGTCCAAAGCCAGCTGGATGGCTTTCACCTCGGCAAACTGACTGGATTCACCCTCTCCTTCAGCAGTTTCTGTACCTTGTCGTTGAGGATTCCATACGGCTGCCTTCCATCTCCAATGCTTTCCCACTATATGGCAGGACCCATCAGTAAACAAGGCATACTGTTTTTCACTTTCTGACAGCTTATTATATGGTGGGACCTCTTCAGCAAGCATCACCTCCTCCTCTGGTGGCATTCCAAAATCTTTGCCTTCTGGCCAGTCCATGATGACTTCTAGAATGCCTGGACAACTGGGATTTCCTATTGGAGCTCCTTGGGTAATTAGTGCAGCCCACTTACTCCATGTAGCATCAGTTGCATGATGTGTAGATGAGACCCTGCCTTTGAACATCCAGCCCAGCATGTTGCCATGATTTGTCCGTCTCTGGTATGGGCAGAATGACAACACACCTCATTTAAGTGTTTTACTAATTTTTCTGGATTTTGAAGTTGTTCGGTGGTGAAATTCCAAAGTACTGGAGTGGCCCACTGACCTGGACACTTGTCCATACTGTCCCACACACCCTGCCACTCATGGCTGTCCAGCCTCAGGGATAATCTCTTGGTCCTCCTATATCGTCGTATAACCCCAGACAAGACCCAAGCCTGACTCTGCTTAACTCTTGAAAGCAGATGAAATGGTCGTGGGTAAAACAAACTCTGTATGCGTGCCAACATGGTGATCCCCATCACAATCAGCAGGCAGGTCTCAAGGGTACTCAAAGGCCATTCAAAACCTTCAAAACTCTCAAACGATGCTGGGGGGGGGGGGGGGGCTGAGAGCGTAAGAGAATGTCTTCTTCACAGGTTGACCACCCAAGAAGGAGAAAAAAGGTGTGTATGTAATTGCTAAGCACTTCTATTATATACCTTGAGGTATATATATATACACACACACCACTGGGTATATATATATGGTATATATATGCATACCCAGTATGCAGGCTTATGACTGACCGCCTCTAAGAACCCGCCTAGATGCTTGTTGTGCTGTTGCGTCATCAGTTGCTTGTGATTGACCCAGGAGATGACAGTCTTGTTCAGAATGCATGGTTAAACGTCTTTCCGAATCTTCGTTAGCGAAGACAGGCCTTCCTCATAGCAGAAGGAAAACTCCTCTCTTCAAACCCAGGCTGATGGAGCTCGTCTAGCCTTGTACGATCTTCCATCAAAGAGAAGGACACTCTTACAAAACCTACGACCTGTGGACTTTGCTGTCACCATCCTAGCTAACTAGGCCATGGCAGTTAAAACTCAGGTTTAAAGGGTGGGGCCAGTTCTGCGCAAGCTGCGCTTCACCTAAAAAATCCACTGCGCAGGCTGGAAGGGCTTACTCTCACTTGTCTGTATGGACGGGTGAGGGTCTAAATGGTAGGTGACAAGGTGCATGGGAAGCTGCAGATCCAACATTGCATGTGGGTGGACCAGTGCATGGGTAGCTGGAGCTAGCTCAGGAGTTGACAGTCATGGCCGGACACTTCCTGGTTGTCTAAGCAGCCTTCTTTTCCAACCAGATTTGGGTATCCCACATGCCCTTGGTCATCGTGCTTGTAGTAAGCGTGGTTAAAGCCCTTCCCAAATCTTCAATCGCGGAGCCAAGTCATCAATCATATATATATACACTGGGTGTATATATATATAAGGTATGTTTATATATATATACCGCTGGGAACAAAAGCCAGATCAGTTTCATGATCAATGATTCTATTGCATTACAAGTCATTGCCATTACCATAAAGTACAATGAGACAAGAACCTTAGCCCAAGCCCCACACTTAATAAACAGTAACGCAGCAAATACCCACTGTAAGTAAGGTACGACACACTGAAACTCTGAGATCAAGAGAAACAACTTTGAGAGCCAATAAATCAGCATAGTATCAAGTGACTATTGATCCAAAACAATAAATGCTTATCACAAATATGATTAGACACACTCCGGTCACATCTGTTGTTATCTCAACCCTTCGTGCCCCACATTGGGTGCCAAAAAGAACTGTTGTGGTTTAAACCCTGTCATCAAGTTAGCCACGCAGTCCACTCCCGCCCCTGCCCTTTCCCTTCCCCCCCCCCCAGTCCCAGAGGGATGGGGAGGAGAATAGAAAGAGTGTAACTCCCATGGGTTGAGATAAGAACAACCCAGTAACTAAGGTATAACACAAACCACTACTACTACTACCAATAATAATAATTATAAGGGAAATAACAAGGGAAGAGAATACGATACCACCTGTTGAAAACCAGCCCAACTGAGCAGTGAGTCAGCCCTTCCGGGTAACTCTCAGTTACATCCCAGGCATGATATGCTGTGCTATGGAATACCTCTTTGGCTAGTTTGGGTCAGGTGTCCTGTCTCTGCTTCCTTCTGGCTTCCCCTCCTCCCTGGCAGAGCATGAGACTCACAAAGTCCTTGGTCAGACTAAACATTTGAGCAGTAACTAAAAACATTGGTGTTATCAGTGCTGTTCCCAAGCCGAAATTCAAAAACACAGCGCTGCACCAGCTACTTAGAAGGAGAAAAAATGACTGCTACTGCTGAACCCAGGACAACTAGCTACTGTACATTTTATATTTCAGTGCTGCTCCCAAGCTGAAAGTCAAAAACACAGCACTGCACCAGCTACTAAGGAGAAAAATGATTGCTACTGCTGAACCCAGGACAACTTTATAGCACCATCTGTTAAGACTACCTTGCTTAAGCTTTTCATAGCATCTTTTTATTGTAAGCTATTAAAAATATGGCTGTATCTATTAATAATTTATTAATAAAATGTTTATAAATTTACCTTTAATTTCCGGCATTACAGTCCACTTGCATGTGATCTTCTTGCATGAATCCTCCTGTGCGTGTACTCCTTGGGGTGCAGTGTGTCTTCATGGGGACCCCTTCTTGGGCTGCTGCTTGCACTCCTGCCAGAAGACCATAAGAGCAGCACCCAGCATTCCTGCCTGTGCTTCTGGTTCTCAAGAATGTCGATGCTGACTGGGGAGAGAGATTTTTCAGCACTGCTGTGGGCGTGTAGACTTGGAGAGGGCAGGAGAACAGCAGTGAGCCTGAAAGTGTGTTCCTCCCATCAGCTGTGTGTGGCAAGGGTGGCTCTGATGTTGTTTTTGTTCTTTTTTTCAAGGGTGAGAACTGGGAGGGCAGAAACCTCCTTCAGAGACAGAATAAGCTGCAGCCTAAGCATCCCTGTACAATCCTCCCATCATAACTTGCTTCCAAGCTGAGTTTACTTCTCCAGCTGCACTGTTCCTGTTTGCAGACAGACAGCATTTCCCAGCTGCTTCTGAACCTATTTGAAATGCCCGCCCTTTTTCTTATGCAGGAGTAGAAATTTTAAAGATACTGGGTTTGTACAGGTTTTGTGCAAATTGGTGGCTAGAGGAGATTAATGCCTCTGCTTAAGGAAGAAGTGCAAGGTGAACCTTCTCCTTACTGGGCATTGAGAAAGTGCTTTTTGAAGGCCTGTGTAAGCATCGGGGTTTGCACCAAGCAGATACTAGAGCATCCTTTCCCCAATGACTCCCTCTCTCCATTTCCCTTCCCTGCATCAATTCAGTGATGGCTGCTAAGGCTGAGCACACCCTGTGGTGTGACTCTTAGTTGATGGAAATGTCAGTGAGGCTGGAGAGAAAGACCCATGGGAAGCCAGGCATCCTCTATGCCTGTGCCCTTGCTGTGACAGTCACATGTTGACAGCCCCATTCCAGACTGGGTCACCCTGTGGGCTGGAGCCTTTCAGAGCAACTCATGAGGTTAGTGTCTGCTTTGCAGGATACTCTGCTGAGGTTTTTGGCTGAAGTGGATCCACTCTGAGTTTGAGCAACGGGAACAGTTCTCTTCGCCTTGGAGCACTTCTGATCTTGCCTAAAGATGTTCTAATAGCAAAAGGCTCCCTGTCATCATTTCATATTGATAAACATGAGATTGGATCCCAGGATGTCTTTTAGTCTTAAGTGTAAAGTGGGAAATAGAAGCATTTAGGGAAAAAACTTACTCTGATGAGTGGTGGGGAAAGTTTATAGAAATCCCAACTCCGTGCGACTTAGTTGTTGTGTGTGCTGGCCACTCGGCTCTGCTGGGCAGGTTTTGAGCTTTAGCGTGCTGCCTGCAGAATGACAACACAGTCTGTGCCCTGCAACTGCTTCCATGATAAATATACCAAGATGCAGACTTACTACCCTGAAGTTCCAAAAGGAGCTGTTGCTTTGGTGCCAGCTTTACTGTATATCTGACTTAAGCTGACTCCGATGATCAAGACCTCTCAAAATCATACCAAATAAAGACCAGCCTGGCTGAACAGAGAGATAGTGTTTGAACTGAGAGGAAAAACTTACCAACTGTGAAAGAAGGGACAGTCACCCCATGTGTCACGGTTTAAGCCCAGCCAGTAACTCAGAACCACACAGCTGCTCACTCACTTGCCCCCTTCTTCCTCCCTCAGCTCCCGGAGGGATGGGGAGGAGAATCGAAAGACAGTAACTCCCACGGACTGAGGTAAGAACAGTCCAGTAACTAAGGTATAACACAAAACCACTATTGCTACCACCAAGAATAATAATGATAAGGAGAATAACAAGGGAAGAGAATGCAACCGCTCACCACCCACCAACCGACACCCAGCCCGACCCGAGCAGTGATCTGGACCTTCTGGGTAACTGCCCCCAGTTTCTATACTGGGCATGATGTTCTGTGGTATGGAATACCTCTTTGTCTAGTTTGGGTCAGGTGTCCTGTCTCTGCTTCCTCCCGGCTTCCCCTCCTTCCTGGCAGAGCATGAAACTGAGAAAGTCCTTGATCGGAGTAAACATTACTTAGCAACAACTAAAAACATCGGTGTGTTATCAGCACTGTTCCCAGACTAAATTTGAAAACACAGCACTGCACCAGCTACTATGGAGAAAAATGACTGCTACTGCTGAACCCAGGACATATTTGGACCCGCCTTCTAGGGAAATGGGAATGATGGGTGCCCAGAGCTAGCGTGTGATTTGGGACTAGCTGTGAGTGTGCTGTCACTCATGGCAGCTTTTCCCTGGGGTGGGAGGGTGCTGCAAACCTGATGCTCATCAAGGATATGTGTGAGGTGTTGCTCTGGAATTGCTGCTTAGTTGTATGCTTACACCCCTGAATTCCTTGTGAAGACCAGCAGCTTGTGCTACATCTGATAGCAAACTGTTTGTCCTTGCTGCTGTTGTTATCTGTGCAAACCAGGCTGGGTTGAGGCTGGGTGCTGATGCTTTATATGTGCTGGGCTGTGCAGGGAGATCTATGGCTCGGCAGCCATGGTTGCCTCCAGGGAGGAAAAGCATGCACTGCAGTGAGCCTCTCCACTGTATCTGTCACCTCTGCAAACATCACTCTGGGCAGCTCTTTTAGTTTATTTTTAAGAGAAAAGCAAATCCAAGCAAAGGAGTATGATCTTCAATAACCAAGCACTGCTAAGACGCTGCTGATAGTGTGCTGGGGATTATGTCTCCCATCCAGCTTCAGCTAGAGAAAGACAATTGTCTTTTCATCTCTTAATGGGAGGCTTCAGAGGAGTAATTTTATTTCCAACTCAAAAAGGAGTCGGTGGAGGGAAGAGTAGGTCACTAGTGAATGGATTATGTTTGATCACTTCTCACAGACCCCACTTTAAAAAGTTAGAGGTTTTTCTTCCTGTCTCCCCAGATCTGCTGCCCATCCTCAACATCTGTTACAGAGTAATGTCTTTTGATGTATGTGTGTAAATATAAAAAATGGAACCAAAGCCTGTCATGTTTACTTATATTACCAGGTCCCATAGAAAGCACTTGATCCTTTCAGGATGCCTACAGCATAGGTTTAAAAGCTTCAGCCAGGAATGCAGAGAGGCCTGCAAACTGCACTGATGAATAAATGATTAAAACCAGAGTTGCAAAGAACACAAACAGTTTGGGGCTATAACAGACATGAGACAAAGCCACCAAGGGCCCAATTTCCCTTAAAGAAAAGAATGTTTCTCTGAGTATTTCTCATGAAGTGTCCACGGCTAGGTCCTTAGGAGAGAGCAGAGCTGCCCTTGATGCTCTCCCATCACATGTCTTGCCCATCTGCCTTTGCTGGGGATAAATTGGTGTCCCTTTGGTGCCACTGTAGAGTTACAGGAGCTTTCTGATGACAGCATTAGGCACAGCGTCTCACCAAGTGTCCTGGGTTCAGCAGTAGCAGTCATTTCTATCCTTCTTAGTAGCTGGTGCAGTGCTGTGGTTTTGACTTTCAGTCTGGAAACAGCGCTGATAACACCGATGTTTCTAGTTGTTCCTAGGTCATGTTTACTCTGACCAAGGACTTTCTGAGTCTCATGCTCTAACAGGGAGGAGGGGAAGCCAGGAGGAAGCAGAGACAGGATACCTGACCCAAACTAACCAAAGAGGTATTCCGTACCACAGCATGTCATGCCCAGTATATAAACTGGGGGCAGTTACCTGGAAGGGCTAGATCACTGCTCAGGTAGGGCTGTGTATCAGTCAGTGGGCAGTGAGTGGTTGCATTCTCTTCCCTTGTTATTTCCCTTATCATTAATATTACTGGTGGTAGTAGTAGTGGTTTGTGTTATGCTGTAGTTACTGGACTGTTCTTATCTCAACCCGTGGGAGTTACATTATTTTGATTCTCCTCCCCATCCCTCCTGGAGCGGGGAGAGGAAGGGGGGGGGGGAATTGAGCTAGTGGCTGCATGGTTCTGAGCTACTGACAGGTCTTAAACCATGACAGTTCTTTTTGGTGCCCAACGTGGGGCACAAAGGGTTGAGATAATGACAGATCTGACCAGAGTGTGTCTAATTGTATTTGTGATAAGCATTTATTGTTTCGGATTAATAGTCACTCATCACAATGCTGATTTATTGGCTCTCAAAGTTGCTGCTCTTCATCTTGGAGTTTCAGCATGTCATACTGTTATAAAAATTTAGCCTTGGCCATGATCTGATTTAATTATTTTATTACAATTGATTAATATCAAGAGGCAATAAGCAAGCAGCGCTGGGTGCGCAGGGAGTCTCCGCTCCACCAACAACGTACACCGGGGTTTTTGGGGTATAGTCTCTTATACTTCTCGGTCCAGGGTTTCAGTTCCTGGTTTTGAGTTTCAGCCAATCCTGTTGTCGTCTTTGCCCGAAACTCCATGTGACTCCTTTTCATTTGTTTCTGTCCCGTTGCTGGGGTCTTCTCTCCAGGTAAAGAAACATACTGAAACTTCTTGGTAATACATTAACAGAAAGATGTCTATCACAAGCCTAACCACAATCTTAGACCCATATATTTAACAGGATGTGTCTCCTTGGTTACCTAACCCCCTTAAAGCATTCAAGCAACTAAACAAAGTTAAAAGCGTTCCTTATTGTTTTAAGAGTCTAAATGATTAAAGAGGGGACTAGCTTCTTCCCTTGTTTCTTCTTCTTTCCCATCATTACATTGACAACAACATTTATTATAATCAAGGTTGTTTTTATATATTCCACACATGGTACACTGGTCACAGGTGCATTGGTAACAATGATTCCTAAGTTCTTGACACAAATCATTCTCGTATTCTTTACAATACCTTACTTACAGCCGGCATTTGCTGTGTTAGTGTTTATCGGCTGGGGGACTTGGGCTAAGTTTCCTGTTTCACTGTACTTTATGGTAATGACTTATAATACAATAGACTCATGGATCATGAAACTGATCTAGCTTGCATTCCCAGTGTGGTCACCACCTCTATACTTTGGGAGGTATAAAATAGAAGTGTTTAGCAATTACACATTTTTTCCCCTCCTCGGGTTGTCAGCCAGTGAAGGAGACATTCCCTTAGCTTCCCAGCTCCACCACCAAATTGTTTACAGTATCATTTGAGAGTTCTGAAGGTTTTTAATGGCCTTTGGGTATCCTGGAGATCTGCCTGCTGATTGTGATGGGGATCACCATGTTGGCACGCATACAGAGTGTGTTTTACCCACGACCATTTCGTCTGATTCCAAGAGTTAAGCAGAATCAGGCTTGGGTCTTGTCTAGGGTTAGATGACAATATAGGGGGACCAAGAGGTTTTCCCCGAGGCTGGATAGTCATGAGTGGCAGGGTGTGTGGGATAGTATGCGAAAGTATCTAGGCCAGTGGGGCACTCCAGTGCTTTGGAATTATACCACTGAACAACTGCAAAATCCAGAAAAATTAGTAAAACACTTAAATGAGGTGTGTTGTCATTCTGCCCATACCAGAGAGGAACAAATCATGGCAATGTGCTGGGGCTTGGCCTATGCTTACAGGGCCTTGTTCAACACTATCCAGCACCTTCAAAGGGAAAAAAATGTTTCTGGATCTGATGGCAAAGCAGCAGACAACGCAGCTACTCCAACTCTAAATGCAGCAAGTACACCAACCCCAGCCTCAAGTACAGCAGCTACTCAGACTCCAATCACAGCAGACAGTGCAGCTACTCCAGCTCCAAGCACAGCAGCTACACCAGCCAAAGTGACAAGTACAGCAGCTACTCAAACTCTGACTACAACAGAAAATGCAGCTAATCCAGTTCCAAGCACAGCAGGTACACCAACCCCAGCGACAAGTACAGCAGCTACCCGAACTCCGACAACAGACACTGCAGCCACTCCAACCAGAGTGATAATCACTGCAGCTAAACCAGAGGATGAATTAGTACCAATATCGGTTGCCCCTGTATGCAAGGGGAAAAGCAAAACAGGCAAGAAAGATGAAGCAAGATGAAGAAAAAATGTACTCACCACCAGTGACAGCATCTGACCAGGAGTTATTAGTATGTGAATCAGAGGAAGAAGAGGAAGAAAAGGTGACGTCTCGATCCAGGACCTCAACTGAGCTACGGAATATGCAAAAACATTTTACCTGTCAACTAGGGGAGCACATCATCACCTGGTTGCTCCGATGCTGGGACAATGGGGCAACGGTCACAAACTAGAAAGTAGGGAAGCCAAGCAGCTGGTACCACTTGCTAGGAAAGGGGGAATTGACAAAGCAATTTCAAGAGAGAAAAAAGTCCCTCAGCCTTTGGAAGTGGCTCTTGGCAGCTGTGAAAGAAAGGCTTCCATACAAGGACGATCTTATGATTTGTTTGGCCAAGTGGACTACTCTAGAAAAAGGCATCCAGTCTCTGAGGGAATCAGCCGTAGTAGAGATAATCTATCACATCAAGCCAAATAACAGGGATGTACCCAGAGATCCAGATGAAGTCGAATTTACACGACCCATGTGACAGAAATTTACATGGAATGCACCGTCATCATATGCCCATTCATTGGCAACAGTAACATGGAATGATGTGGCACTACCAACAGTGGATGAAATTCGGCAACTCCAAGAGTTCGAAGACAATCTCACCCCTTTCATCATTTCAGCTGTGGAAAAACTGTCCCAGGATCTCAAACAACTGAGAGATGATCTCTCCGATTTATCCTGCTCCTCACATTTACCATCACACGTCTCAGCTATTAACAAAAGGCGTCCTATTGTAAGAGAGAGAAGATACAGAAGGTATATGCCACAGGCCACCCTATGGTTTTATCTGCTGGATCACAGAGAAGATGACAAAGTGGGATGGAAAACACACCTCAGGTTTGGAGGAATGGGTGTGTGAATTGAAGAGGATAACAAAGCTCAAGGCTGATCATCCCATGAGAGCTGCGGCTTCAGCCTCTGGTGAGCAGGTTCCCAGATGGAGTGGAAGAGCTGATTTTACTCCAGCTCCTGTGATAACAAAGAATAATCCCTTTCAACAAGACTTAAGTGTCCAACATTGTGATGACTATTAGAGGGGCCCTGCCTCCAGCCAAGTGGAGGTAGGGGACAATCAGATTTACTGGTCTGTGTGGATCAGATGGCCTGGCACATCAGTGCCACAGAAATATAAGGCTCTAGTACATGCCGGTGCACAGTGCACCCTGATGCCATCAAGATGTCAAGGGGTGTAACTCTTTTCTATTTGTGGAGTGACAGGAGGATCCCAAGAGTTGACTGTGCTGGAGGCTGAAATCAGCCTGACTGGGAGGGAATGGCAAAAGCACCCTATTGTGACTGGTCCAGAGGCTCCATGCATCCTCGGCATAGACTACCTCAAGAGAGGGTACTTCAAAGACCCAAAAGGGTACCGGTGGGCTTTTGGTATTGCTGCTTTGGAGACTGAGAAAATTGAGCAGCTGTCCACCTTGCCTGGTCTCTCAGAGGATCCTTCTGTTGGGGGGTTGCTGAAAGTCGAAGAACAAGTGCCAATCGCAACCACAACAGTGCACCAGCGGCAATATTACAGCAACTGAGACTCCCTGATCCCCATCCATCAGCGGATCCGTAGACTGGAGAGTCAGGGAGTAATCAGCAGGACCCGCTCACCCTTTAATAGCCCCATATGGCCAGTGAAAATGTCTAACAGAGAGTGGACACTAACAGTAGACTATCGTGGCCTGAATGAAGACACACCACCATTGAGTGCTGCCACACCAGACATGCTAGAACTTCCGTATGAACTAGAGTCAAAGGCAGCCAAGTGGTATGCCACAATTGATACTGGCAATGCATTCTTCTCAGTTCCTTTGGCAGCAGAGTGCAGGACACAGTTTGCTTTTACTTGGAGGGGTGTCCAGTTCACTTGGAACTGACTGCCCCAGGGGTGGAAACACAGCCCTACCATTTGCCATGGACTGTTCCAGACTGCACCGGAATAGGGGCAAGCTCCAGAACACCTGCAATACATTGATGACATTATCGTGCAGGGTGATGGAGCAGAAAAAGTTTTTGAGAAAGGGAGGAAGATATTCCAAATCCTGCTGAAAGATGGTTTTGCCATAAAACGGAGTAAGGTTAAGGGACCTGCACATGAGATTCAATTCTGTGGAAGAAAATGGCAGATAGACGTAGACAGATCCCCACAGATGTGATCAACAAGATAACAGCAATGTCTACACCAACTAATAAGAAAGAAACGCAAGCTTTCTTGGGTGCTGTGTGGTTCTGGAGAATGCACATCCCAAATTACAGTTTGATTGTAAGCCCTCTCTATCGTGAGGCCCAGAAGAAGAATGATTTCAAATGGGGCCCTGTGCAGCAACAAGCCTTTGGGCAGATTATATGAGAGATAGTTCATGCAGTAGCTCTTGGACCAGTCCGGACCAGGCCATATGCAAAAAATGTACCCTGTACCGCATCCGGGGAGAATGGTCCTACCTGGAGCCTCTGGCAGAAAGATTCAGGGGAGACTCGCGGTCAACCCCTCAGCTTTTGGAGTTGGGGATGGGGATACAGAGGATCTGAGGCCAGCTATGCCCCAACTGAGAAAGAGATACTGTTAGCCTATGAAGGGGTCCAAGCTGCCTCAGAAATGATTGGCACTGAAGCACAGCTTCTTCTGGCACGCCGTTTGCCCATCCTGGGCTGGATGTTCAAAGGCAGGGTCTCCTCTACGCATCAAGCAACTGATGATACATGGAGTAAGTGGGCTGCAGTAATTACACAATGAGCTCAAAAAGGAAATCCCAGTCGTCCAGGAATTCTAGAAGTGGACTGGACTCCACCAGAGGAGGAAGTGATGCATGCTGAAGAGGCCCCACCACATAATGAATTGTCAGAAAAAAGTGAGAAGCAATATGCCTTGTTTACTGATGGGTCTTACTGTCTTGTGGGAAAGTGTCAGAGATGGAAGGCAGCTGTATGGAGACCCCTATGACAAGTTGCAGAAACTGCTGAAGGAGAGGGTGAATCCAGTCAGTTTGCAGAGGTGAAAGCCATCCAGCTAGGCTTGGACATTGCTGAACGAGAAAAGTGGCCAGTACTTTATACTGACTCATGGATGGTGGCAAACGCCCTGGGGGGATGGTTGCAGTAATGGAAACAGAGCAACTGGCAATGCAGAAGTAAACCCATCTGGGCTGCTGCACTATGGCAACATATCGCTGCCCAGGTGCAGAACCTGGTGGTAAAGGTACGCCATGTAGATGCTCATGCACCCAGGAGTCAGGCCACTGAGGAACACCAGAACAACCAACAAGTGGATAAAGCTGCTAAGATTGAAGTGGCTCAGATGGATTTATATGGTCAACATAAGGGTGAAATATTTTTGGCCCGGTGGGCCCATGACGCTTCAGGCCATCAGGGCAGAGATGCAACATATAGATGGATTCATGATCGAGGGGTGGACTTAACAATGGACACTACTGCCCAGGTTATTCATGAGTGTGAAACATGTGCTGCAATTAAACAAGCTAAACAGTTAAAGCCTCTTTGGTATATGGAGGGTGATGGCTGAAGTACAAATATGGGGAGGCCTGGCAGATTGATTATATCTCACTCCCCCAACCTGCCGGATGGCTGGAAACATACGCTGTGCCCCATACAGATTTTGTGGTGACATGGCTCCCCAGAGAGAAATGAGTCAGACAATGGTACTCATTTCCAGAACAACCTTATATACACTTGGGCCAAAGAGCATGGCATTGAGTGGGTATATCACATCCCCTACCATGCACCAGCCTCTGATAAAATCGAACGGTACAAGAGGCTGTTAAAAACTACACTGAGAGCAATGGGTGGTGGGACTTTCTAACATTGGCATACACATTTACCAAAGGCCAGTCAGAACTTTTATATGCTGTAGAAGGGGATAAAGTTCCTGTGGTGCACATAAATAATTTGCTGGGGAAGATAGTCTGGGTTATTTCTGCTTCAGGTAAAGTCAAACCCACTCGTGGGATTCCTTTTGCTCAGGGACCCAGATATACTTGGTGGGTAATGTGGGAAAATGGGGAAGTCTGATGTGTACCTTAAGGTGATTTGATTTTAGGGGAAACCAGCCAATGAACTCAATTGTATGCTGTTGCCTGCTATGTAGAACTTTTATAGGCCACCAACTAGATGTGTTCAGGTCACCAACAACTGGCCCTGACTTCCCTCCGACCATCAATCCAACAAAGAATGAATTTTGATGAAATCAGATGAGCTCAGCAGTGATCAGACGAGTTCGGTGGTTTCATCAGCAGGCAACAATCCAACACTGCACACTGTCTCTCCAGCTCTGAAAGACTGTTACAAGAGATGGAGCCTGACATCATGGACTGAAAGGACTCAGCAGCTTTATAGGGATTGGTCCATGCGCTAAGGAATATCTGTGTGTGTGTGTATGTATATATATATATAAAAGACAAGAGTGATGGTATATTGAAAAATGTGGGATCTGAGCATGATGTGAATGGCATGGAATAAGGGGTGGATACTTGTGGAGACAGTGTTCTCATGGGAGAATGAATATTTGGTACATAAACTCTGAAAATCCTGAAAGATACAGCAAGGCCATGAGAGGCCCAAGGAAGCCTAAACAAGCAAGATAAGAAGCAGCTGTATTTCACCGAGTTAATGAGAACTGTGGACTGTTGGCAAGCTTTTGAGGTCAAGTTCCCACACCTGTGCTTAACCAATTATATGCTAGTTGCAAAGGATCTTCAAGATATGTATCCAATCATAATATGCCAAATCACTGTAAGTGCACGTAAGAAATAGTATTTAAGGGGTTAAGGCTTTGTAATAAACGGCTTTTTGTCTGATCATATTGATCTCTGACTGAGTCCATATATTTTCTGCGGCAGATACTGTCCTGGATCCAGCAGTAGCAGTCATTTTTCTCCTTCTTAGTAGCTGGTGCAGTGCTGTGGTTTTGACTTTCAGTCTGGGAGCAGCGCTGATAACACCGATGTTTTTAGTTGTTGCTAAGTCATGTTTACTCTGACCAAGGTCTTCCTCAGTCTCAGGCTCTGCCAGGGAGGAGGGGAAGTCGAGGGGAAGCAGAGACAGGACACCTGACCCAAACTAGCCAAAGAGGTATTCCATACCACAGCATGTCATGCCCAGTATATAAACTGGGGGCAGTTTCCCAAAAGAGCTAGATCACTGCTCAGGTTGAGCTGTGTATCGGTTGGTGGGTGGTGAGTGGTTGTATTCTCTTCCTTTTTTATTTCCCTTATCATTATTATTATTGGTGGTAGCAGTAGTGATTTGTGTTGTACCTTAGTTACTGGACTGTTCTTATCTCAACCAGTGGGAGTTACATTCTTTCGATTCTCCTCCTCATCCCTCTGGGAGCGGGGGGAGGAAAGGGGTGGGCGTGAGCAAGCAGCTGCATGGTTCTGGGTTGCTCGCTGGACTTAAACCATGACACCAAGCAAGGAGCTGGTTTGACTGTAGCCATGTTGCTGCCTGTTGCTCTCACAGACACTCTAAAAATTGCAGGTAGCCCTTTCCCTTGCTGGTGGTGCCTCCCATATGGCAGTGATTGATGCAAAACAAACTCATCTCCCTGATCGAAAGGGAAATAAAGGGGTGATTTAACCTTGCATTAAGGGTATTGTTAGTTTTGAAAAGGTTTTAAAAAAATTCAATAACAACTGAAAATGATACAATAATTTTATAGAAGAGAGGAGCTGCTGTAGCTGTCGATAGAGGCAGCAGCATGGGATGTCTATTATTTGCTTGTGGTCTGATGGAAAAATCCATGCTGATATTCGCTTTCTTTTCAGCTTTTAGGCATTTTTGGCTGCATCTCTTCTGTCTGCTTTTGGGAGTACTGTTAAGAAATTTTTGACTGTTCTAGCCTGGAGAAGAGAAGGCTGTGTGGAGACCTCATAGCAGCCTTCCATTATCGGAAGGGGGCTTACAAGGATGATGTAGAGAAACACTTCATCGGGGACTGTAGCGATAGGACAAGGGATAATGGGTTCACACTAAAACAAGGGAAGTTTAGGTTATATCTAAGGAAGAAGTTCTTTACTGTGAGGGTGGTGAAGCACTGGAACAGGTTGCCCAAAGAAGTCGGAAATGCTCCGTCCCTGTCAGTGTTCAAGGCCAGGTTGGGCAGTGTCGGGTGACATGGTTTAGTGTGTGGTGACCCTGCCCATGGCAGGGGGGTTGGAACTAGATGACATTAAGGTGCTTTCCAACCCTAACTATTCTATGATTCTGTGATTTAGCATACAAATGGTTGTTGCCATCTTCTTTCTTTGCACTAGAAGATGCTCAGTTGTTAGTAGATTTGATGTTTTCTGTCTAGTTTGTGAATTGGGCGTCTCCCTTTTCTCCTCTGTGCTTGCATCTCTTGCTTCAGTCCATCTCAGCAGATCTCAGTCTAGTTTAGAAGGTTGATATATGGAGTAACTATCTCTCGGAGTAGCTGCTGTGTTCCTCTGTCCTCATTCACCATCATGCCATTTGTGTACTGGAAGGAATACATGGGAAAATCCTACAGCCGTGTCTCACTGGGCTTGTTTTGTAGCTACCAGTGTAATTTTCTCCTTATTCCTTTTTTTCTTTTTTTTATCTACTGATGGCAAAATCCCACTGGCCAGTCCATGGAACTGCCCAGATACACTTTTGTGCAGTGGGAGGGGAAGAAAATCAGGAATGTTGGGCTGACAGGAAAGTTCTTGGGAACAGAAGGTCCCCCACTTCGTTTGCTTGGTCAGGCAGCCCATGACTGTAAGCCTGCCCTGTCCTTTCACTGCTGTTATTGATGATAGGAAGCTGTTCCCACTCTTGCTTTCTTGTAGTTAGAAGCATTTTGTTTCTACCCTTTAAAAGGAATATTGGTACATCTCCTGAACATATTCCATTGGAAGACTGGTGCTTCCCTTGTGTCCAGTGAGCACTTGGTGCAAAATCTAGCAGCCCTGGCATGCAGTTCTGTGTTTGTTTCCAGAATCCATGGCTTCTTTTAAAAACACTTGGAGCCCCGAGATATGAGGTGAGCAAAATAAAATGAAATGATGGGCTGCCAATACCCTGTCCACAGGTAATTGATGTGGTGGTGGTGACGCATGAGATAACAGAAGGGGGAGATTGACTGTTCTTCTCTAAGCCTGACAGTGTCAGAGGATGTCGTGTGCTGGAAGGGTAAAGCTTGTCCCTTGCTATGAGCCAGCACAAGCCCCAGGATTAACTGATTAGTCAATCCTCCTCTACTGCTTCATGACCCTCTGAAAAGAGGTTCTGGGGCTTCCCTTGTGTCGTGGTTTAAGCCTAGCCAGTAACTCAGAACCATGCAGCTGCTCACTCACTACCCCCCGCCCCTTCTTCCTCCCCCCGCTCCCGGAGGGATGGGGAGGAGAATTGAAAGAACGCAACTCCCACGGGCTGAGATAAGAACAGTTTAGTAACTAAGGTATAACACAAATCACTACTGCTACCACCAATAATAATAATGATAAGGGAAATAACAAGGGAAGAGAATACAACCGTTCCTCTGGTTGTTAACCTATGAAAGATATATTCCCTTGCATTCCCAGCCCCCCCCACCAGACTATTTACAGCATCATTTGAGAGTTCTGAAGGTTTTGAATGGCCTCTGGGTACCCTCGAGACCTGCCTGCTGATTGTGATGGGGATCAGCATGTTGGCACGCATAGAGTGTGTTTTACCCGCGACCATTTCGTCTGATCTCCAAAGTTAAGCAGAGTTGGGCTTGGGTCTTGTCTAGGGTTAGATGACGATATAAGAGGACCAAGGGATTTTCCCCAAGACTGGACAGTCATGAGTGGCAGGGTGTGTGGGATAGTATGGGCAAGTATCTAGGCCAGTGGGGCACTCCAGTGCTTTGGAACTTCACCATTGAACAAGTGCAAAATCCAGAAAAGTTAGTAAAACACTTAAATGAGGTGTGTTGTCATCCTGGTCATACCAGAGAGGGACAAATCATGGCAATGTGCTGGGGCTTGTCCTATGCTTACAGAGCCCTGTTCAACACTATCCAGCACCTTCTAAGGGAAAAAAATGTCTCTGGATCTGATGGCAAAGCAACAGACAATGCAGCTACTCAAACTCCAAATACAGCAGCTCCACCGACCCTAGTGACAAATACAGCAGCTACTCAAACTCTGACCTCAACAGACAATGCAGCTACTCCAGCTCCAAGCACAGCAACTACACCAACCCCAGTGACAAGTACAGCAGCTACACAAACCCTGACAGCAACAGACAGCGCAGCTTCTGGTGTTGCTCCAACCCCAAGCACAGTGGCTGCACCAACCACAACAGACACTGTAGCCACTCCAACCAGAGTGATAATCACTACAGCTAAACCAGAGGACCAATGCATGCCAATATTGGTTGCCTCTGTACGCAAGGGGAAAAGCAAAACAGAGTCACAAAAAGCAACCTGTACAGCGAAGAAAGATGAAGAACTTACTACTTTGGACAGCATCTGATCAGGAGTCATTATCACATGAATCAGAGGAAGAAGAAGAGGTGACTTCTTGATCCCAGACCTCAACTGAGCTACGGAATATGCAAAAAGGTTTTACCCGTCAACCAGGGGAGCACATCATCCCCTGGTTGCTCTGATGCTGGGACAATGGTGGCAGAGTTTGTCTCTGGGTGTTGGCTGAGGAATTGGTCTCTCTTGGAAAGGCTGTCCCCATCTCATCCACCTTACCATTTGTCCCAGCTTAACTGGGAGTTTCTTCAGTCTGAATGGTCCCATCTGCTTCAGGCCATGCTAGGATATTGTAGCTGCCTGGGAACCTCCAGGAGATCCAGAAGCAGAGCATATCTGCTGCCTCTGTCCCTGGGATTGTCAAAAGGGCTGTGGTGAGGTGGGAAAAATGGTCCCTGATCTTAGTGTGTCTTGGCACAGATGGATGCATGGAGATGCCAGGAGTATGGTTTTTATCTGACCTGGGTATGGAATGTGACTTTCCATCACATGGGCAGGTGGCAGCCATAGTGGCACACCTCTTCTCCCAGTGACTGTCATTTCACTGCTTCACACCTGATGTTGCAGGCAGAAAGCCTCACCTGCTGACAGTTCCTGCCCTGAGATTCTGCTGCTGGCGCACTCTGTGCATCATGCTTAGTTAATAATTTATGTCAGAAAAGAGCACATCCGTGGAATTTATTTAAAACAAGGAGGATCTGACAGGCCAAATGCTCATAATGCTCCATCAGTCAAAGAAAGGCCTGACTTTGTTTCAAATCAGCTCCTAGTGGTGGGGCTGTCCCCAGGATGAGAAGACCTTGTCAGTGTTACCTTGTCATTGGCTGTGCCACCAGACAACCCTAGTGTGGCCTTTTCCTTGCCTCTTATGGGAAGGGATAAAAAAATTCTTCCTCACATCCCTTGCAGGAGGGCTCTGAGGCTTATAGCAGGTAAGTAGGCCTGTGGTGTGGTCCTGGCAAAGGCAGAGGGGTCCCAGTGGGAGGACAGCAGTGGTGAGGCCTGCAGCCCACCCAGTGCCCACTCTGCCTGGGTTTTATATGAGCATCCACAGCCCCATTGCTGTTCTGGGCATTTCTCTGGTTTGGCATTGATACTGTGAAAAAGTCCCAAATGTCATGTAACAGATTGTTGAAAATAAACACCTCCCGGCAGCAGGGCTGGCACAGGCAGTGCCTGCTGTCTGCTTCAGTTACACGACTTTCAGGGCAGGGACCTCTCTCCGTACATGGAAAGTTCAGTGCACATCTGTGCTGTTGCACAGATAATAATGAAACTGCCAAGCCAGAGCCAGTCCTGGCCAAGGTGGAGACATGGGGCAGTGCTGTGGGGCAGCTGTGCTGTGGGGTGGCCATGCCTGGCAGCACATAGGGCTGAGGGGAAGCATGGTGGGGCAGATCTGGTGGGATGCTGAGCACCCTGGTAGGAGCTGGGCTCCAAGCTGTCTCTTCTCACCAGCGTCTTTGCTCCTGCAAGCAGATGATCTTCATGTCGGGCATTAGGCTCATCATCAGGGCAATCTGTGAGGCATTCACACCTCAGCTCCACTGTGCAGAAACCCTCATGGATGTGAGCAGAAGGAGTACCTGCCCTTGACAAGTAAATTATTTGCTGTACGGAGCCTCGCAAGGTCACCCCCTTCCCTGCTTATGTTGGGCTGAGGTTTCTGCCTTCTGCTCCCTCCTGACAGAAGCAGACAAAAGACTTTCCCTGAACTCTTTCTCCCATTAGTTGATAGGACATTGCTCTGTTTCCTTTCACACCGTCACCCTTTAGACATGTTTGCATGTCCTGCCACAGTGAGATGCAAACAGGAACTTGGCAGCGTCATGGTGGTGGTGGAGGAAGGCTGTGGGTGGTGGGAGTGGGGAGGTGGGGAGCATTTTTGCTTTGCCATCCAGTAACTGCCTGAGCTTGCAGCAAGGTACTGCTGTAATTTGCAAAGCTGGTTTCTGGCACACCCTGAAAATCAGTAATCTGCTTCGCTGAAAGTTTGCTGCATCTCTGTTCTTCCCTTCATTTTCTTCCATCCCTTGATTAGAGTGCTGGATTCCTTTCCTTCATGTGCTCCAGCCCTTCGATCTCCTTTCAGCTCTCATGAGCCTTGTGCTCCATGGCATCCAGTTTGCTCAGGTTTTCTAGCTAGCTCTTGTGCTGCTTCTGTAATTGTGGCTGCACCTTGGGCTGTGAGATGGTTTCCTGAGCTGACACAGAGCCCCACACGATCAGGCTGTCAGCTGTGCCCTGCCTGAAGCTGCACCATCACTGCCAACACCAAAAGGTGACCCAGTCTCATGAGATCCTGTTGCTGCAAGGTTTATTCCCAGCTGAGGATGCTTTGCAACCTGGCGTGGGACAGAACCACCTGCGGTGGGGAAGGAGTTGGCATTCCCTGTCAGAGTCGCAGTGCCTGCACCCTGACATGGTGTCCCCCACCTCCTCCCTGTGCAGGAGTGTGGTGACATGGAGCACAGTCCCCTGAAGAGATGCTGTCCTTTGAGTGCTTAGAGAAGTACTTCTCCTCCAATACATCCCTGAGGAGCAGAGGTGTGGAAGTGGATGTCAAAGCTTTGCCTCCTCTGAGCCATCCCACCTACTGCTCATGTCCGAAGCATACATTCATAGAATCATAGAATCATAGAATAGTTAGGTTTGGAAAGTACCTTAAGATCATCTAGTTCCAACCCTCCTGCCATGGACAGGGACACCTCACACTAAACCATGCTACCCAAGGCTCTGCCCAACCTGGCCTCGAACACTGCCATGGATGGAGCATTCACAACCTCCCTGGGCAACCCATTCCAATGCCTCACCACCCTAACAGGAAAGAATTTCTTCCTTATATCCAATCTAAACTACCCCTGCTTAAATTTTAACCTGTTACCCCTTGTCCTGTCACTACAGTCCCTAATGAAGAGTCCATCCCCAGCATCCCTATAGCACCAATTCACATACTGGAAGGCTGCTGTGAGGTCTCCACGCAGCCTTCTCTTGTCCAGGCTGAACAGCCTATCTTCACACAGGAAGTGCTCCAGTCCCCTGATCATCCTTGTGGCACTTCTCTGGACTTGTTCCAACAGTTCCATGTCCTTTTTATGTTGAGGACACCAGAACTGTACACAATACTCCAAGTGAGGTTGCACAAGAGCGGAGTAGAGGGGCAGGATCACCTCCTTTGACCTGCTGGTCATGTTCCTTTTGATGCAGCACAGGATACGGTTGGCTTTCTGGGCTGCAAGTGCACGCTGCTGGCTCATGTTCATTTTCTCATTGACCAACACCCCCAAGTCCTTCTCCACAGGGCTGCTCTGAATATCTTCTCTGCACAACCTGTAGCTGTGCATGGGATTGCTCCAACCCAGGTGTAGGACCTTGCACTTGTCATGGTTAAACTTCATGAGGTTGGCATCAGCCCACCTTACAAACATGTCGAGGTCCCTCTGGATGGAATTCCTTCCCTCCAGCGTATCAACCGAACCACACAGCTTGGTGTCATCAGCAGACTTGCTGAGGGTGTAATCAATACCACTGTCCATGTCACCAACAAAGATGTTGAACAAGACCAGTCCCAACACCGATCTCTGAGGGACACCACATGTTACTGGTCTCCAGCTGGACGTTGAGCCATTGACCACAACTCTTTGCGTGTGGCCATCCAGCCAGTTCTTTATCCACAGAGTGGTCCATCCATCAAATTGATGTCTCTCCAATTTAGAGACAAGGATGTCATGTGGAACAGTGTCGAATGCTTTACACAAGTCCAGGTAGATGATATCAACTGCTCTACCCCTGTCCATCAGTTCTGTGGCCCCATCATAGAAGGCCACCAAATTGGTCAGGCAGGATTTCCCCTTAGTGAAGCCATGCTGGCTGTCACCAAGCACCTTGTTTTTCATGTGCCTTAGCATGCCTTCCAGGAGAATCTGCTCCAAGATTTTGCCAGGCCCAGAGGTGAGACTGACTGGTCTGTAATTCCCCGGGTCATCCATTTTCCCCTTCTTGAAAATGGGGGTTATATTTCCCTTTTTCCAGTCGTCGGGAACTTCACCTGACTGCCATGATTTCTCAAATATGATGGCCAGTGGCTTAGCAACTTCATTTGCCAGCTCCTTCAGGACCCGCAGATGGATTTCATCAGTTCCCATGGACTTGTGTACAATCAGGTTCTTAAGATGGTCTCAAACCTGATCCTCTCCCACAGTGGGTCAATAGGGTCATCATTCTCACATTCCCTGTGTCTGCCTTCCAAGACTTGGGTGGTGTGGTCAGAGCATTTGCCAGTGAAGATCAAGGCAAAAAAGTCATTGAGGACCTCAGCCTTCTCCAAATCCAGGGTAGCCAGTTCCCCCGATAGTTTCTGGAGGGGGCCTACGTTGTCCCTAGTCTGTCTTCTATTTGCTACGTTCCTATAGAAACCCTTCCTATTATCTTTCATATTCCTAGAGAAGTTTAATTCTAACTGGGCCTTAGCTTTCCTAACCTGATCCCTGGCTTCCTGGACAACATCCCTGTATTCTTCCCAGGCTGCCTGTCCTTGCTTCCACCTTTTATAAGACTCTTCTTTTCCTTCAAAGTTTCCTCAGCAGCTCCTTATCCATACAAGGAGGTCTCCTGGCCCTCCTGCTGCACTTTCTTCTGGTTGGGATGCAACACTCCTGAGCTTGTAGCAGGTGATCCTTGAATACCAACCAACAGTCTTGGGCCCCCGTGCCCTCTAGGGCTATATCTCATGGAACCTTACTAAGCAGGTTCCTGAAGAGGCCCATGTCTGCTCCCTTGAAGTCCTGGGTGGTGAGCTTGCTGCACAGTCTTCTCACTGTCCTGAGGATCTAGAATTTGAGCATCTCATGATCGCTGCAACCAAGGCTGCCCTGGAGTGTCACATTTTCAACCAGCCCTTCCCTGATGGTGAGCACGAGGTCAAGCATGGCACCTCTCCTTGTTGGCTCCTCTATTACTTGCAGAAGGAAGTTGTCTTCCACACAATCGAGGAACCTCCTGGATTGCTTGTGCCGGGCCGTACTTTCGCTCCAAAGCAGCTCCTAAACTTTTAACCTACCTTAAGCAGCTGCCTGTTGAGTCCATCTGGTCATACAAGCAGGTTCAGTAATCCTTACCCACAGCCCTGGATGCTTTTTCTCCTTGTCTTTTGTCCCCTTAACTTTCTGGCATCCCGGGATCTCATTCTTGCGTGACTGGCTCCAGTGCACAGTAAAGGGTTACAGCTCTCCAGTGCTGAACTGAAGAATGGGGTTGATTGAAGAATAGGGTTGTAAATGAGTAACCTCAAGGATGTTAGGGTGGTGAGGCACTGGAATGGGTTGCCCAGGGAGGTTGTGAATGCTCCATCCCTGGCAGTGTTCAAGACCAGGTTGGACGAGGCCTTGGGTAATATGATTTAGCGTAAGGTGTCCCTGCCCATGGAAGGGGGGTTGGAACTAGATGATCTTAAGGTCCTTTCCAACCCTAACTATTCTATGATTCTATGATTTAGTGTGAGTTGTCCCTGCCCATGGCAGGGGGGTTGGAACTAGATGATCTTAAGGTCCTTTTCAACCCTAACTATTCTATGATTCTATGATTCTAATACATTCTTCTTCTGGAGTTGAGGAGGGAGTGTGGCTTTGTGTCTTGTTCTTTTCCCTTATTTCCTGCTCAAGTCAGATCATCTTGCTGATTTTTGACTCCTTATTGAAGACTTAGTACCATAAGGTATGTCCTGAGGACAGACTGCTTGAGGACATCCCCCTTTTAGTTCTGTATGAAAGTAGTACGTGAAACTGAAATGTCATGAGCATCTTCAAGTCTCAATTTCTGTTTTCAGGTGGTGAAATTGTTGTTACATTATGGAGGGGATCCTCATCAAAGCAACAGGAAGGGTGAGACACCTTTAAAAGTAGCCAATTCTCCCACTATGGTGAATCTGCTCCTGGGAAAGACCACGTACCTCTCTAGTGAAGAGAGCTCGACAGGTGAGATTGACCTTTATGTGAACATGGGAGTGATGGTTCTGGCCTGCAGCTGTCTGTTAATACAGAGACATTAAGAGGATGGTGAAGTTAGACTCCTGTCAGAATATCTGCACACTGCTGCCACGGTCAGGAGTCCATCTGTAGCTGTAACCCAAATTCAGACAACATAACCACGCACTTTAGCTCCGGGAGCTCTAGCTGTTTGCCCTGGAAACCTACATTGAAACCACTTGCCTGGTGCAATAAATATGTAGGATTGGAAGCCAATTCCAGGTAAATGGATGACTTACCTTCAAAACATAGGTACTAGTCCAGCTTGTGCGTAGAGAGGAGGAGGTTTGCGTGCAGGTCATGTGTCCCCATCCCTACCTGGCTGGAGGTCATGGCGCTCCATACCAGTGCTGATATTTCAGGCTGTCCTCCTGGGCTGTCCCTCATCAGAGCACCCTGCTAGAGCCAGTCCCATGAGTGCCACCATTGTGGCTGTGCCCGGTGGGGAGCACTGCAGGTTTTAATTGTTGCTAATTAGAGTTTCCAGTCTCATGGAAAGTCTTGACCTACAGTTTGTGCAGTCATAACCCTGTTAAAAAGTTCTTCTCTTAATACACCCAGGTTGTTGTTTTGAGGAACACCCAATACAGGTTTGAGAGTGGATAGCTATTTGTTTCTAAAAGATCTCCGAACCTGGCATTTCAAACTTTCAGCTGCAAACTTAATGTCCTGGTTTAAGTGCAGCTGGCAACCCAGAACCATGTCGCCGCTTGCTCACTTCCCCCCACCCCTTCCTCCCTCTGATACCGGAGGGATGGGGAGGAGTATCAAAAAAATGTAACTCCCACAGGCTGAGATAAGAACAGTCCAGTAACTAAGGTATAACACAAAACCACCAATAATAATAATTATAAGGGAAATAAAAAGGGAAGAGAATAGAACTGCTCACCACCCACCGACAGATAGCCAGCCCGACCTGAGCAGTGTTCCAGACCTTCCGGGTAACTGCCCCCAGTTTCTATATCTGGACATGATGTTCTGTGGTGTGGAATACCTCTTTGGCTAGTTTGGGTAAGGTGTCCTTTCTCTGCTTCCTTCCGGCTTCCCCTCCTCCCTGGAAGAGCATGAGACTCAGAAAGTCCTTGGTCAGAGTAAAAATTACATAGCAACAACTAAAATCATCAGTGAATGACAGGCTGAAAGTCAAAAACACAGCACTGCACCAGCTACAAAGAAGGAGAAAAATGACTGCTACTGCTGAGCCCAGGACAGTGTCCACCCGTTATTCCATACCATTCACGTTATGCTCAGATCCCACATTTTTCAATATGCCATCACTCTTGTCATATATATATATACATACGCACACACAGAGAGATATCATTCCTTAGTCCATGGACCAATCCCTATAAAGCTGCTTAGTCCATCCGGTCCATGATGTCAGGCTCCATCTCTTGTAACAGTCTTACAGAGCAGGACAGGCTGTGTGCAGTGTTGGATTGTTGCCTGCTGATGACACCACTGAACTCGTCTGGTCATTGCTGAGCTCATCTGGTTTTGTCAAAGTTCATTCTTTGTTGGAATGATGGTCAGAGGGAAGTCAGGGCCAGTTGCTGGTGACCTGAAGACATCAGGTTAGTGGGCTATAAAAGTGCTACATAGCAGGCAACGGCATACAATTGGGTTCATTGGCTGGTTTCCCCTAAAATCAAATCACCTTGAGGTACACATGGGACTTACCCATCTTCCCGCATTACCCACCAAGTATATCCAGGTCCCTGAGCAAAAGCAATCCCACGAGTGGGTTTGCCTTTACCTGAAGCAGGACTAACCCAGGCTGTCTTCCCTAGAAAATTCTTTAGGTGCACCACAGGAACTTTATCCCCTTCTGCAGTATGTAAAAGTTCTGACTGGCCTTTGGTAAATGTGTGTCCCAATGTTAGAAAGTCCCACCACCCATTGCTCTCAGTGTAGTTTTTAACAGCCCATTGTACCGTTCGATTTTCCCAGAGGCTGGTGCATGGTAGGGGATGTGATATACCCACTCAATGCCATGCTCTTTGGCCCAAGAGTCTATAAGGCTGTTCTGGAAATGGGTCCCACTGTCTGACTCAGTTCTCTCTGGGCTACCGTGTTGCCAAAAAATCTGTTTCTCAAGGCCCAGGATAGTGTTCCGGGCAGTGGCGTGGGACCCAGCATATGTTTCCAGCCATCCGGTGGTTGCTTCCACCATGGTAAGCGCATGGTGCTTGCCTTGGCGGGTTGGTGGGAGTGTGATACAGTCAATCTGCCAGGCCTTCCCATATTTGTACTTGAGCCATTGTCCTCCATACCAAAGAGGCTTTAACTGCTTGGCTTGCTTAATGGCAGCACATATTTCACAGTCGTGAATAACCTGGGCAATAGTGTCTGTTGTTAAGTCCACCCCTCGATCAGGAGCCCATCTATATGTTGCATCTCTGCCCTGATGGCCTGCAGTGTCATGTGCCCACAGGGCCAAAAATAATTCACCCTGATGTTGCCAATCTAATTCCATCTGAGCCACTTCAATCTTAGCATTTTTATCCACTTGTTGTTTGTTCTGGTGTTCCTCAGTGGCCCAACTTCGGAAAATGAGCATCTACATGACGTACCTTCACCACCAGGTTCTGCACCTGGACAGCGATATCTTTCCACAGTGCAGCAGCCCAGATGAGTTTACCTCGGCGTTCCCAGTTGCTCTGCTTCCATTGCTGTAACCACCCCCACGGGGTATTTGCCACCATCCATGAGTCAGTATAGAGATAAAGTACTGGCCACTTTTCTCGTTCAGCAATGTCCAGGGCCAGGTGGATGGCTTTCACCTCGGCAAACTGACTCGATTCACCCTCTCCTTCAGCAGTTTCTGCAACTTGTCGTTGAGGACTCCATACAGCTGCCTTCCATCTCTGATGCTTTCCCACAATACGGCAAGAGCCATCAGTAAACAGGGCATACTGCTTTTCACTTTCTGAGAGTTTATTATATGGTGGGGCCTCTTCAACACACATCACCTCCTCCTCTGGTGACATTCCAAAGTCTTTGCCCTCTGGCCAGTCCATAACTTCTAGTATGCCTGTGTCCTGGGTTCAGCAGTAGCAGTCATGTTTTTTCCTTTGTGTTAACTGGTGCAGTGCTGTGTTTTGACTTCTAGTTTGAGAACAGCGTTGGTGATGCTAAGTGATGTTTACCCTGACCAAGGACTCTGTGAGGCTCATGCTCTGCCAGGGAGGAGGGGAAGCTGTGAGGAAGCAGAGACGGGGCGCCTGACCCGGGCTAGCCGGGGAGGTATTCCATACCACAGCACGTCATGCCCGGGATGGGGGGTAACTGGGAGTTACCCGGAAGGACAGGGGCTTCCGGGTGGAACTCGTTTTTCTTGGCCTGTGGTATCGTATTCTCTTCCCTTGTTATTTTCCCTTATCATTGTTTTAGCTGATAGTAGCGGTGGTGATTTGTTGCTGGACTGTTCTTGTCTCAACCCGTAGGAGTTGCACTCTCTCGATCCTCCTCCCCGTTCCTCCGGGAGCGGGGAAGGGGAGAGCCCCGGTGCAGGGGGGGGGGGGAGACGGACACGGACCTTGATTGTTGTCAGCTCGGCACCACTCACTGGGAGTGAGTGAACAAGTTACCTGACTGGGTTTAAACCACGACAGCCTGGACAACTGGGATTTCCTATTGGAGCTCGTTGTGTAATTAGTGCAGCCCATTTACTCCATGTAGCATCAGTTGCATGATGTGTAGAGGAGACCCTGTCTTTGAACATCCATCCCAGCACGGGCAACCGGGGTGCCAGGAGGAGCTGTGCTTCAGTGCCAATTACTTCCAAAGCAGCTCAAACCCCTTCATAGGCTGCCTGTATCTCTTTCTCAGTTGGGGTGTAGCTGGCCTGAGATCCTTTGTATCCCTGACTGCAAAAGCTGCGGGGTCGACCTCGAGTCTCCCCTGGAGCTTTCTGCCAGAGGCTCCAGGTAGGACCATTCTCCCCGGATGCGGTACAGAGTACATTTTTTACATCTGGCCCAGTCCGGACTGGTCCAAGGGCCACTGCATGAACTATCTCTCGTTTCATTTGCTCAAAGGCTTGTTATTGCTCAGGGCCCCATTTGAAACCATTCTCCTTCCGGGTCACATGATAGAGAGGGCTTACAATCAAACTGTAATTTGTGATGTACATTCTCCAGAACCCTAAAACACCCAAGAAAGCTTGTGTTTCTTTGTTATTAGTTGGTGGAGACATTGCTGTTATCTTGTTGATCACATCTGTGGGGATCTGTCTATGTCCGTCTTGCTATTTTATTCCCCAAAATTGAATCTTCTGTGCTGGTCCCTTGACCTTACTCCGTTTTATGGCAAAACCGGCTTTCAGCAGGATTTGGATTATTTTCCTGTCTTTCTCAAAAAGTGTTTCTGCTCTATCACCCCACGCAAAAATGTCATCAATGTATTGCAGGTGTTCTGGAGCTTGCCCCTGTTCCAGTGCAGTCTGGATCAGTCCATGCCAGATGGTAGGGCTGTGTTTCCACCCCTGGGGCAGTCGGTTCCAAGTGAATTGCACACCCCTCCAAGTAAAAGCAAACTGTGGCCTGCACTCTGCTGCCAAAGGAATTGAGAAAAATGCATTGGCAAGTTCTAGCATGTCTGGTGTGGCAGCACTCAATGGTGGTGTGACTTCATTCAGGCCACAGTAGTCTACTGTTAGTCTCCACTCTTTGTTAGACTTTCGCACTGGCCATGTGGGGCTATTAAAGGGTGTGCAGGTCCTATTGATCGCTCCTTGGCTCTCCAATCTATGGATCAACTTATGGATAGGAATCAGGGAGTCTCAGTTGGTGCGATATTGCCGCCGATGTGCTTGGCACTTGTTGTTCTTCGACCTTCAGCAACCCCACAACAGAAGGATCTTCTGAGAGACCAGGCAAGGTGGACAGCTGCTCAATTTCCTCAGTCTCCAAAGCAGCAATACCAAAAGCCCACCGGTACCCTTTTGGGTCTTTGAAGTACCCTCTCCTGAGGTAGTCTATGCCAAGGATGTATGGAGCCTCTGGACCAGTCACAATGGGGTGCTTTTGCTTCTTCCTCCCAGTCAGTCTAATGTCAACCTCCAGTACAGTCAACTCTTGGGATCCTCCTGTCACTCGAGAAATAAAAGTGGGTTACACCCCTTGACAGCTTGATGGCATCAGGGTACACTGTGAGCCAGTATCTACTAGAGCCTTATACTTCTGTGGGACTGATGTGCCAGGCCATCTGATCCACACAGTCCAGTAAACCCACTTGTCTCTCTCCTCCACCTGGCTGGAGGCAGGGCCCCTCTATTAGTGATCACAACATTGGTCACTTACATATTGTAGTCAGGGTTTAGTCTTCTTTATCACACCAGCTGGAGTAAAATCAGTTCTTCCACTCCATCTGAGAAGCTACTCGCCAGAGACTGAAGCTGCATCTTTCATGGGATGATCATCCTTGACCTTTGTCCTCTTCTTCAATTCACGCACTCATTCCTCCAGAGCTGAGGTAGGTTTTCCATCCCACTTCGTCATGTCTTCTCCTTGATCCTACGGGTAAAACCATAGGGAGGCCCATGGCGTATACCTCTTATATCTTCTCTCTCAAGCAGTAGGATGCCTTTTGTTAATAGCTGAGACATGGGTTGATACACGTGGGGAGCTCAATAGATCGGATATATCATCTCTGAATTTTTTCAACTTCTGAGACAGTTTTTCCACAGCTGAAATGATGGAAGGGGTGAGATTGTCTTCTAACTCTTGGAGTTGCCAAATTTCATCCACTGTTTGTGGTGCTACATCATTCCAGGTTATTGCTGCCAATGAATGGTCACATGATGATGGTGCGTTCCGTGTAAATTTCCGCCACATGGGTCATGTACATTCAACTTTATCTTGATCTATGGCTGCATTACTGGCATCCGGCCTGTGATAGATCATCTCTACAATGGCTGATTCCCTCAGAGACTGGATGCTTTTCTCTAGAGTAGTCCACTTGGCCGAACAACTCATAACATCGTCCTTGTATGGAAACCTTTCTTTCACAGCTGCCAAGAGCCACCTCCAAAGGCTGAGGGACTGTAGTGGTTTAAACCCAGTCAGGCAACTCGTTCACTCACTCCCCCCCTTCTTTCCCTCCCCCTGCTCCCGGAGGGACGGAGAGGAGAATCGAAAAGAATGCAACTCCCACGGGTTGAGATAAGAACAGTTTAGTAACTAAGGTATAACACAAATCACTACTGCTACCACCAATGATAATAATGATAAAGGAAATAACAAGGGAAGAGAATACAAGACCTCAGCACCAGCAGACCGATAACTCGCCCCCCCTCAGCCCGACCAAGCACCAACCGATACCTCCTCCAACCCTGCAGTCTCCCAGCCCTTCCGGCTAACTCCCAGTTACATCCTGGGCATGACGTGCTGTGGTATGGAATAGCTCTTTGGTCAGTTTGGGTCAGGTGTCCTGTCTCTGCTTCCTCACAGCTTCCCCTCCTCCCTGGCAGAGCATGAGGCTCACAAAGTCCTTGGCCAAACCAAAACATCTCTATCAGCTCTGTTCCCGAGCCGAAAGTCAAAACACTGCACTGCACCAGCTACCAAGGAGGAGATACATGACTGCTACTGCTGAACCCAGGACAGGGACTGATTCTCTTTTGCAATTGCTTTGTCAATTCCCCTTCCCTAGCAAGTGATCCCAGCTGCTTGGCTTCCCTACCTTCTTGTTTGTGACCATTGGCTGCATTGTCCCAGCAACCAGGTGATGATGTGCTCCCCTGGTTGACCGGTAAAGTCTTTTTGCATATTCCATAGCTTAGTTGAGGTCTGGGGTCGAGTCGTCACCTCTTCTTCCTCTGATTCACATACTAAAAACTCCTGGTCAGATGCTGTCCTTGGTGGTGAATACACTGTTTCTTCATCCTTCTTCATCTTTCTTGCCTCTTTTTTGCTTTTCCCCTTGCGTACAGGTGCAACCAATATTGGCACAAATTGATCCTCTGGTTTAGCTGCAGTGATTATCACTGTGGTTGGAGTGGCTGCACTGTCTGTTGCCAGGGTTTGGGTAGCTGCTGTATTTGTTGCTCGGGTTGGTTTAGCTGCTGTATTTGGAGTTAGAGTAGCTGCGTTTTCTGTTGCTTTGCCATCAGATCCAGAGACATTTTTTCCCTTTGAAAGTGCTGGACAGTGTTGAACAGGGCTCTGTAAGCATAGGCCCAGCCCAAGTACTTTTCCATGATTTGTCCCTCTCTGGTATGACCAGGATGGCAACACACCTCATTTAAGTGTTTTACTAATTTTTCTTGATTTTGCACTTGTTCAGTGGTGAAGTTCTAAAGCATTGGAGGGCCCCTCTGGCCTAGATACTTGCCCATACTATCTCACACACCTGGCCACTCATGGCTGTCCAGCCTCGGGGAAAGCCTCTTGGTCACCCTGTATCGTCATCTAACCCTAGACAAGACCCAAACATGACTCTGCTTAACTTTCGACATCAGACAAAATTGTTGTGGGTAAAACACACTCTATGTGTGCCAACATGCTGATCCCCGTCACAATCAGCAAGCAGGTCCCAAGGGTACCCAAAGGCCATTCAAAACCTTCAGAACTCTCAAATGACACTGTAAATAGTCTGGTGGGGGGGCTGGGAATGTAAGGGAATGTCTTCTTCATAGGTTCACCACCCAAGGAGGGGAAAAAAGATTTGTAATTCTTAAACACTTCTATTATATACCTCCCAAAGTATAGAGGTGGTGACCACACTGGGAATGCAAGCCAGATCAGTTTCATGATCAATGAGTCTATTGTATTACAGGTCATTACTATAAAGTACAGTGAAACAAGAACCTTAGCCCAAGCCCCCCAGCCGATGAACATAACACAGCAAATACTGGCTGTAAGTAAGGTACAACATGTTGAAACTCTGAGATCAAGAGCAACAACTTTGAGAGCCATTAAATCAGCATTGTGACGAGTGACTATTAATCCAAAACAATAAATGCTTATCACAAATATGATTAGACACACTCTGATCAGATCTGTTGTTATCTCAACTTTTTGTGTCCCATGTTGGGTGCCACAAAGAACTGTGGTGGTTTAAGCTCAGCCATCAATCCAGAACCATGCAGCCTCTCGGTCACTCCCACCTCTTCCTCCCCCCGCTCCAGGAGGGATGGGGAGGAGGGTCAAAAGAATGTAACTCCCACGGCTGAGATAAGAACAATCCAGTAACTAAGGTATAACACAAAACCACTACTGCTACCACCAATAATACTAATGATAAGGGAAATAACAAGGGAAGAGAATGCAACCACTCACCACTTGCCAACCGATATCCAGCCCAACCTGAGCAGTGATCTGGCCCTTCCGGGTAACTGCCCCTGGTTTCTATACTGGCCATGATGTGCTGTGATATGGAATAACTCTTTGACTGGTTTGAGTCAGGTGTCCCGTCTCTGCTTCCTCTTGACTTCCTCTCCTCCCTGGCAGAGCATGAGACTCAGAAAGTTCTTGGTCAGAGTAAACATTACTTAGCAAAAACTAAAAACATCGGTGTTATCAGCATTATTCCCAGGCTGAATGTCAAAAATGTAGCACTGCACCAGCTACTAGGGAGAAAAATGACTGCTTCTGCTGGACCCAGGACACTTAGTAAAGGCTCGGTAAGGTAGAAGGCAGCAGGGCTGTTCCCAGGGATCATGTCTGCAGCAGACTGATTTTCCCTCCCCAAAGCCCCTCACAGCCCTCATGTGTTCTTCTTCTCTGTCTATAGAGACCTCAGAAGAGGAGGATGCCCCTTCCTTCGCTCCCTCCAGTTCTGTTGATGGCAATAACACAGACTCAGAGTTTGAGAAGGGTTTGAAGCACAAGCCCAAGGTCCAGGAACCCCCCAAAACCATCACCCCAGTGAAGGATGAGTATGAATTTGATGAGGACGATGAGCAGGACCGGGTCCCGCCAGTTGATGACAAACATTTGCTGAAAAAAGATTACAGAAAAGAGAGTAAAGCAAACAGTTTCATTTCCATACCCAAAATGGAAGTGAAAACCTATGCTAAAAATAACACAATTACACCAAAGAAAGCTGCCCACCGCATCCTGTCGGATAGCTCGGATGAGGAGGAGACTAGTGTTGCTGTGGGGACAGCGGAGAAACTGCGACTTTCAACCCGCTCAATACTGCCCAGCAGCAATATTCGGGAGCCCACCAGCACAAAGCCACAGAAGGAGAAAAGCAAAGTAAAAAAGAAGCGGAAGAAGGAAACAAAAAGCAAGGAGGTTCGGTTTGGCAAAAAAAATGAGAAGTTTTGTTCCTCTGCATCAGAGATTGAAAACGTGGAGAGTGAGGATGATAGAGACTCTCTTCAGAGCTCTAGCTGTGTAAAGGACTCTATGCTTGTGCTAAAGGAATCCTCCTTGTTTAATTCTATGTCTGCCTCATCAGCCTCTTCTCATGGGAGTTTATCATCCCAGAAACATAATGCTAATCTTACAGAACAGCACTCCAAGCACTGGAGGATGGACAATTGGAAAACCATATCTTCTCCAGCTTGGTCAGATGTCAGTTCCTTATCAGACTCCACCAGGACAAGACTGACGAGCGAGTCAGACTACTCATCCGAGGACTCGAGCTTACAGTCACTAAAGCCAGTCAGGAAGAAAACAGAGCACAAAAAGAAAAACACCACACACAACACTGTTTCTGAGAAAAAAAATTCATTCCATAGCAATGTAGATGGAGCAATTCCAAAGCTGGACAAGGAGGGGAAGGTTGTTAAAAAGCATAAAACAAAACATAAACATAAAACCAAGGAGAAGGGTCAGTGTCCCATCAGCCAAGACATTAAAATAATCAAAAAGTTTTCTTTTGAGTTTGAGGACTCTAAACAAAAGCCTGAGAAAGGCTTTATAGTAGAGACAGAAGATCCAGTCGAAAACAAATTTAAAATGTTGAAGCATGAGCGAGAACACAATAAGAAGGAGGAAAAGCTCCCCAAAGGTAAAGCGGAGGAGAAGGAATCATTGTTTAAAGATGATACTGGAAAATCCTCAAAAGAGGAGAAATCATTAAGAAAAGTTAAAGACATGAGCAAATCTGTCAGAGAAGGATTAAGTAAATCAGAAAAAGAGAAACCTGTAAAGTCTCCCAAGGAGGAGAAGCTGAGAACACACAAGGAGGAGAGAAAGAAAAAGTCAAAGGACAAGCAGTCAAAATCTGAAAAGAAGAATGAGCTAAAGGAGGAGAAGGTTTCTAAACTAGAGAAAGAAAAATCCTTCAAAGAAGAGAAAGAAAAATGCAAAAAAGAAAAAATTTGCAGGGATGAGTCTGGGTTTGATGAGTTTAATAACAAAACCCAATTTCCTGTCAGTGAGGACACCAAATTCAGCCTTTCAGATGATCAGCAAGAGAGGTGGTTTTCAGACTTGTCTTCTGATTCATCCTTCGACTTCAAAGGTGAAGATAGCTGGGATTCTCTAGTAACAGATTTCAGGGAGATTAAAAATGACACCATGGCAAAACTAATCATAGAACCTGTAAAAGAGGAAATTAA
Source organism: Pezoporus wallicus (assembly GCF_028554395.1). Lineage (NCBI taxonomy): Eukaryota > Metazoa > Chordata > Aves > Psittaciformes > Psittacidae > Pezoporus > Pezoporus wallicus. Next base: position 36,209 of record NW_026642349.1, read on the forward strand.
AGACAAGAAAAAGGAAAATAAAACAAAAGATAAGAAGGAATACAACGAGAAACGTAATGAAAAGGACACTTTCTTAAAGAAGAAAGAGAGAGACTATGTGGACAAAAGCTCCGAGAAAAAAAAGGACCAAACAGACAGACACAAAGTTGCTCCTAGTTATTTGCCTGAGAAGGATAAGAAGAGGAAGGATTCTGCGGAGAGTGTCAAGGATAGGAAAGAAAAAGATACAGGTGAAACCACCAAAGACAAAAAAGATTCATCTGAGGGCTCTAAAGATCAAAAAGACACCAAAACAAAGCAGGAGGAACCCTATCGAGACGACTTTAAAGAATATGGCTGTGAAACGTTCTTCAAGGATAAGTCTGACCCTGAATTCCGTGTTAAAGCTCTGGAGAGTTGGGAGAGACACCATTCCTTGAAGGAAAAGGAGAAGAAAGATGCTCCTGATAAAGAAAAAAAAGAAAAGGTAAAGTCAGAAAAATACAAGGAAAAATTCAAAGAAGGTGACAAGGAGAAAAATGAAAAAGTTGCTCCTGAGAAAATCCTGAAAGACAAAGAACTAGACAAGAGTTTCAAAGAGAAAAAAGAAACTAAAGAGAAGTACAAAGACCTGCACAGCAAAGACAAAGAAAGGAAGAGTTCTTTTGACCTGGTTAAAGAGAAGAAAGAGAAAAACTTCTCCTTGGATCGAGAGGACTTCTCCGAGAAAAAGGATGAGAAGAAAGGCAAGGAGAAAAGCTGGTACAGCATTGCAGACATCTTCACAGATGAAAGCGAAGATGAAACAGATGATTACAGCTTGAGTGGGTTTAAAGTCAGTGACTCTGCTGGGAGTGACATGCATCGTCTAGACAGTCTGCAGGAGAAGGATGATGGTGCAGCTGCTGAGAAGGAGCTGTACCCCGAGAAGCACCGCAAATACTCCTCTGACCGTCAACAGTCAGGAGAGAAGCAGAAAGATAAGGACTCCAAGGAGAAGAAAAAGGACAAAGGGACATTAGAAGGGGGAAAAGAGAAGAAGGAGAAGAGTTCCTTTGAAAAACACAAAGAGAAGAAAGATAAAGACTCTACTGAGAAGTATAAGGACAGGAGAGACAGAACATCCATGGATTCCACTCAAGAGAAGAAAAACAAGCAAAAGCTCTCAGAAAAGGTTGAGAAGAAACATGCCAATGATGATAAAGTGAAAAGCAAGCATAAGGAGAAGCTGGATAAAGAGCATTCCAAAGACAAAAAGTCTTCAAAAGGAGGGGAATCGGAGAAGAGCCTGCTGGAGAAATTGGAGGAGGAGGCTCTGAACAACTATAGAGATGACTCCAATGACAAAATCAGCGAGATCTCTTCTGACAGTTTCACAGATAGAGGACAAGATCTGGGACTGACCAGCCTCTTTGAGTCTTCTAACCTCTCTCTTACTGATGCCACTGAAGAAAAGTTTAAGGACTCTCTCCCTTTACCCTGCTTGCAGGACAAACTCAAGGAGAAGGAGAGAAACAGACATTCCTCATCTTCGTCAAAGAAAAGTCATGAGAAAGAAAAAGCAAAGAAGGAGAAGACAGAGAAAAAGGAAAAAACAGAAGAAGTCAAAGATTCCATCAGCAGAAAGGATTCCACTCATTATGAAAAAGATCTCTTCGTGGATGGGGAGGCATTTAGCACTTCCTACAACATGAAGTCAGAGCCTGATGAGGAACCAGAGAAAAGCATTGATTGCTTAATTTCTGAAAAGAAAGATAAAAATGATTCTGAAAGAGAGCTGTCAAAGAAGGTGGAAAAAGACAAGAGTTATGTCTCCAGCACCATCAGCACAGCTAAAGAGAAGAAGAAGCGAGATAAACACAAGGAAAAATGGAAGGAGGAAAAGGAAAAACATAGAGACAAACATGCAGATGCTTTCTTCAAACATCACAAAGATGAGCCAAAGTCAATGCTTAAAGACAAGGACGGTCCTCAAGTTACCACCTTTAAAGATAAATCAAAGGAGGACAACCTCAAATTCAGCGAAACCAAACTGAAGGAGAAGCTCAAGGAGAACCAAGAGAAAGACAAATCAGAGTCAATAAAAATAAGCAATGGGAATGAAAAAATAACCCTTTCCAAAGACAGCAGCAAGAAAGATGCCAGGCCAAAGGAGAAACTTCTGGGAGATGGCGATTTGATGATGACCAGCTTTGAGAGGATGCTGAGCCAGAAAGACCTGGAGATTGAGGAGCGCCACAAAAGACACAAAGAGAGAATGAAGCAAATGGAGAAAATGAGGCACAGATCTGGAGACCCCAAATTAAAGGACAAACTTAAAAGCTCAGAAGATGTGCGCAAGAGGAGTATGGATCTGGCAATGAAGAAGCCATTAACACTGGATACTCAGCCCAAGGATAAGAAACTTAAAGAGTTGGGTCCGCTGACTCCTATACTGTCACCAGAAAACAAGGCCCAACCTGCTGTTGGGACAGACTCTAAGGACTGGATAACAGGTCCTCAGCTGAAGGAGATCCTCCCAGCATCTCCCAGGCCAGATCAGAACCGGCCTACAGGAGTCCCAACCCTGGCATCCGTCGTCTCTTGTCCAAGCTATGAGGAGGTGATACAGACACCCAGGACTCCTTCGTGCAGCAACGAAGACTACACGGACCTGATGTTGGAATGCGTGGACTCGCAGCACTCGCTGCCCATATCCACCCTGTCCATGAATGCCTATTCTCCATCCTTCTTCGACAGATATGCCAGTGTTTCCAGTGGGCTCCTTGAGAACCCAAGTCAGACCCCAGCTCGGACCATACCCTCCACAAACCTTTATCGTTCCATCTCAGTTGATATCAGAAGGGCACCTGAAGAAGAATTCAGTGTCGGAGATAAATTTTTCAGACAGCAAAGTGTTCCAGCAGCATCAAATTATGACTCTCTGGTGCAGCATTTAATGGAGGAGAAAGTTCCACTTCCTTCTGTCCCTGCTGAGAAGTTACAGTGTTTATCTCCTGGGTATTACTCACCAGATTATGGGGCTTCATCACCCAAAGTGGGAGCTCTGCACTGTGTGCCAGGAGCTGTCAGCGGAGTTGCTCAGTCGGCTGAAAATGTCTTTTGTGGTTTACAAGCAAAATCCTCCCCTTCCCACAGAGACAAATTGGCTCCTTCGGTAGAAAGTTCTCTTCCCCCTGACCTTGGCATGCCCTTGGATACCATGGAAGAGCAGCAAGCTACAGCTTCCATTATACCACCAGAATCTACCTATTTACCACCAATTGAAGAAAACCATTTTAGTTCAGATATGTCAGAACAAAACAATATAGACTGGGATAACCCTCCTTCCAGGAATGCTGACACCGCCATTCCTTCCAGCCTGATGGGTAACCCAACAGAGCACTCAGTCAACTGGTCCATGGGCTCAGAGCTTCTGATGAAATCTCCTCAGAGGTTCTCTGAGTCCCCTAAACCTCCGCTCTGTTCCCTAGAGCAAATTCATACTACACCAGTAGCCTTCATTCCCACAGATGCTTCCTACTCTGTTTCTCCCATATCTTATCCACTGTCAGTGTCTGAACCAGGGCTCGATGAAGTCAAGGAAGATGCTGAAGAAGCTGTTCCAGGAGAAATAGCAAATGGTGAAGAGCAAGCTCCATACATGTCCCCTACTAGGTTAGACATGTTCTTCAATAACTGCAAGCCTCTTCCAGAAGAAGCACCTGAGATAGCTCCAGAGCCCCCTTGTATGCCAGCAGAACCTCAGGCAGAAGTTGTTAGTGCACCAGAAAGCAACTATTTGGAAAACAATAATGCTGTACTTGCAAATACAGAGGAGGCGGTAACGTGGCCTGATCCCTTCACAAATACAGAAGATGACTTGGACCTCGGCCCCTTCTCATTACCAGAGCTGCCATTCCAATCTAAGGATGTTGCAGAGATGACCGAGGCAGAAGTGGTAGAAGAAAGTCCAGCAACAGCTTCAGAAGCAAGCGCTGGGGCCATCAAAGCGAGCACATCCGTAGTAGTATCCGGTGAGCTGGAGGAGCCACTGGCCAGCCAGGCAACTGCTGTCCTGCCCATGGAGACAGAGCTGCAAGCAGAGGAGCAGAAATCAGAAGTCGCTGCACAAGAAGCCACCTCAGAATCACTGAATGTAGCTGAAGAAAAAGGAGTGGAGGACTCAGAAGCACAGATTTTCCAGCAGATGCCATCTGATTCTGCTCAGGCAGAGAGCAAAGAGGTTGAGGCCATACATGAAGACCTGTCTTCTTCTAGTGGGGTGGCAGAGAACAGCTCCCAGACCTATCCCCCACCTGTGGCCACTGTTGAGGGCAGTGCTCCACAGGAGGGTGCTGCAGCACACAGTGGGAGTGAAGTCCCTTCCTCCCAGGCAAATGCACCTCCAGGCAATGCTCAAGCAGAAATTGTTGAACTAGTACAAAAACCAGTAGCAGAAGCTTCTAAACTACTCAAAATGGAAGAGATTCCTCAGCGGATTACGAGGAACCGGGCTCAGATGCTTGCCAACCAAAACAAGCAGAACACTGCTGCTTCTGAGAAGGAATTTCCTCCTGTTTCTGCACCTGCCACACGTGCCAAGGGCCGCATTACAGAGGAGGATGATTCCCAGGCTCAGCACCCGCGCAAACGCCGCTTCCAGCGCTCCAACCACCAGCAGCTGCAGCAGCAGATCAACACATCCACCCAGCAGACGAGGGAGATGATACAGCAAACACTGGCAGCTATTGTAGATGCTATAAAACTGGATGACATTGAACCTTATCACAGTGACAGGTCCAACCCCTACTTTGAGTACCTCCAGATCAGGAAAAAGATTGAAGAGAAGCGGAAAATCCTCTGTTATATTACTCCCCAAGCTCCACAGTGCTACGCTGAGTATGTCACCTATACGGGCTCCTATCTGTTGGATGGCAAGCCTCTAAGCAAGCTCCATATTCCAGTGGTGAGTCACCTTCTCTCTTTAAACCACAGCAGTAGGGACTGTCCCCTCCTTTGTTGCTGCAAGCACAGCCAGACTGTTCCCTATGCACCGCCAGCACCCTTGCAGTGCTGACAGTGCCCCAGCCATGGCTTTAACCTACTTTTAGAACATGCCCATGAAGACAAATCTAAGCCTCAGTAAGTGGATGGCTGCATGATAAATGCATCCTCTGAGATGCTGTACTTTTGCAGAGGAGACCTTGGCCTGTGCTTAGGAACCTGAGGTTTGTTCAGGTTTTAGGGCAGGTTTATATGAAGCCATTGGATTTGAGTCTGTAAGGCAAAACTGCTTTTCCGAGCAGCATAATAATTAGATGATGAACCTAGAGGACAGTAGGAAAAAGATGGCTCTTAACTCCTGCCTTTGTTTTTCCAAGCTCTGATATTTGACTTGCCAGAAGCACTCACTCCTTGGCAATGGGATCTGCATTTCACTTCTGTGCTGCATAAATGGACTTGCTAATAGAAGTGCATCAATAAACTCAGTGCTGCAGGCAGTTAATCTGGGATCCAGACTTGGAAGAAGAGGGTCGATATGACCAGCTGTGTCAGGCTTCGTTCCATGCTGCAGGCAGGTGGAATGTCCCAGTCTGTGGATATTTCTGTGCAGCATACTCCATGCAGGAGTTACTATTTCCATGAGTTAATACATGCTTAGTCTGCCCCAGCACCGCAGTGGTTGCAGCCTGTGCTCACATCTTCTTGTTCCTTCCTAGACTAACCCAGAGCCCCCTGCTCCTCTGTTCTGCAATTGGGCTGTGCTTGTGGAGCACCTTGCTCCCCAGGAGAGTGCAGGACAGATCAGGACACAGGTACCCTTCCCACCAGTGCGCAGACTGGGCTGCTCCTGGCAGTTTTTCTCCAGTAGTGTCATCCCCTTTGTCAGACACACTCAGGCCCCTTTACAAACTGCCCTTGCAGCATGTGGGGTAGTGTAAGCTCTGGTTCTGCAGGCTGAGCTCATTTCTCAACACTGGACACCTCTTGCCTTGTCTCACTGCTCACTGTAGTCTGGGCATGGGCAGGATGTTGTCCTTCGCCAACTGCCTGCTGAGGAAAAAGGCAGAGTTGCTTCTCCGGCAAGTTCAGTACATTACCCTGCGGGGTGGCACCAGCTCCCTTGGCCAATGTGCTGCAAGCAGGGTGCTGTGTGGCAGGGGGTACAGGCAGCCTCCCCAGGAAGGACACCCAGCAGCAGTGCTGGCTCTAACCCCCTGTTGCCGTGTGCCCGCAGATCGCGCCACCACCGTCGCTTGCTGAGCCTCTGAAGGAGCTCTTCAAGCAGCAAGAAGCTGTGCGGGGAAAGCTGCGGCTCCAGCACAGCATAGAGCGGGTAAGGGAGCACACCTAGGAAACTCCTGCTGGGGAAGAGGTCCTGGATTTCCTCTGCTGGGGAGACTGAGGCTGCCATGCTCACTGGTTCATTTGCTCTTCCTCAGGAGAAGCTCATCGTCTCCTGTGAGCAGGAGATTCTGAGAGTCCATTGTCGGGCAGCAAGGACTATTGCCAACCAGGCTGTGCCTTTCAGTGCCTGCACCATGCTGCTGGACTCCGAGGTCTATAACATGCCTCTAGAAAATCAGGTCAGTGCCTGTCTCAATGGTGAAGGAGTGTCTCAGAGGTGCTATGTGAGACCCTGAGGGGGATGTGCTTTTCTGGATAGAGGGAGGGATGTAGGCAGGAGTTCCTGATGCTCTCCCTGCTCAGGTCCCTGTCACCCACCATGGCACACAGATGCAGGACATGCTGCAGGAGCCCTGCAGCTCCTATCTGACCCTGCAGGTTGCCTAATCTGACTCAGTTTCTGGTGTCGCATGTTCTGGGATACCCTACATGCATTCCAGGGAAGGAAACATCCAGGAACATGGGGATACAGGGAGCATGTTGTCTTGTTAGAAGCAGAAATGACTCATGTTTATCAGTGAGTCTCAGGACTGTCTGCCCTTCTTGATCAGGATCATCTACACCCTTGAAAGGTTTCTTTTACTACACTCTGGGATATCTTGTAGGACACTCCAGGATATCTTTTCCTGTTGAAGGAAGGGGAGAGAACCATTAAATTGATTTGTGTCTGAATACTGGCTTTGAAAGAGCCAGGCTCCATCTAACAGCCTATAAGAAATGGTCATTTCTTCTTTCAATTTCCCATCATTCTGTGCCAGAGAAGGGGGGAATCATGTCTGGTTTCTGCAGCCGGTGGCCATGTGGTTGCAGTTGGTCCTGTGCCATCCTGCCAGCACTCTCTTCAGCCCTGCAGCTGCTGCCAGCCTGGCTGCTCAGGGAAGCACACTGCTGCATTGCAGGAGGGAGCCTGTGCAGGAACAGGATCCTGGAATTCATTAGTGACCTGGTGTATTTATCCCAGAGCCTTGATTTATCCCCCAGCATTTCCCAGCCAAGTGTCTGTGCTTCTATAGCAAAGACATGACAATCTTGGGCACGAGTTGAAGCAGCCAAGAGAGATGTGAATGCTCTGAGGGACTGGCACAGAGAGATTCTCTGCAAAACAAGCAGAGATGGGGAATGCATGTGTGCATGAATGTGTGCATTGCTGCCCAAGGCTGAAGTCTTGGCAGAGGGCTGCACAAGCAGCTGGGATCAGCATGCTCTGTTCTCCTCCCTGCAGGCACCTTTCTTGTTTCTGATGTGTGTTCTAAGAGGGGCTGGAATATGGCCTGTTAGACCTGTAACTGCTTAAAGTAACAAAACCAAAAATCTCCTGTGTGATTCCCTTGTGCTGTCTTTTGCTTAGGGAGATGAAAACAAATCAGTCAGAGACCGTTTCAACGCACGACAGTTCATTTCCTGGCTGCAGGACGTGGATGACAAGTACGATCGAATGAAGGTGAGAGGTGCAGGAGTCCCGGTGCTCCCAGCTGCCGCTTTAGTGCATAGCCAACATCAGGTCCTGCTGCTCTGCCTCCTGCCAGGAGGGATTCCCCAGGAGGGGTCCTGGCTGTTGCTGTAGCCTGGAAGCTGCCTTTGTGGTTTCCAAATGCCTGCTGGGAGCAGGTGTCCTGAGGTGGTCTGGGCAGTGTTGCACGATGCAGAATCATAAAATCATAGAATGGTTTAGGTTGGAGGGACCTTAAAGCTCCTCCAGTTCAAATCCCTTGCCATGGATAGGGACACCTTCCACTAGACCAGGTTGCTCACGGCCCTGTCCAACCTGGCCTTGAAATATAGTGAACTTCAGGGTGGCAGAAGTTTGTGAAGTGATTTGCAGAGTTCTCTGCAGAGCTCTGGGTGGCATGGGAGGGAGCAGAGATGGTTGTGCTTCCAGCTGATGAGATGGAGGGAGGTGGCAGCTCCCATGAAGGGAGCAGGACCCTGCTCTTGGGCAACCAAGGGCTGCTGTTGGGGCCAGTGGGGAATGTCTGCCAAGGCTGCTGCCAGTGAAGTCAGTGCTCTTGAGTGCTTATGAGCCTCTAAAGGCTGCCCCACAAGGCCCTTTTGGCTTCACCCCTGCTCCTGCTGGAATTAGGCTCAGCAGACATCCCAAGTCCAGGTTTCCTTCTTGTGAGAATGTGTGTGGCATCCTTTGCTGCTCTGCCCACCACAATGGCTTCATGTTCTCTGTCTTTGCCAGGTGGAAAGTGCAGCAGGAGCCTTTCCTGCCCTCTCCTGCCCACCCCTCATCTTTGCTTGTTCTTTTTTTTCCCCCGATCCAGACATGCCTGCTCATGCGTCAGCAACATGAAGCTGCTGCCTTGAATGCAGTGCAAAGGATGGAGTGGCAGCTGAAGGTGCAGGAGCTGGACCCCACGGGGCACAAATCCCTCTGTGTGAACGAGGTGCCCTCGTTCTATGTGCCAATGGTCGACGTGAACGATGATTTTGTGCTCTTGCCGGCATGACAGTTCAAAGCCAGGAGACATCGCTGAACACTGGCATGGACAGGAGCCCTCTGAGGTCAGGCGGTCGAGCTCACATTCACCCTTACTGCTTGCTGATGAATCCCTGGTCAGAGGAGGAGGAAGCAGCTATCAGCAGAAAACAGTAAGAAAAATAATTGCACTTTCTTCACAACATGTCCCTCACTTCTGAACTGATGGTAGCTCTGCCAAGCAGTGGGCCAGGGTGCATCTCCTTTCCAACCAGCTGCCATGGCAGGGAGGCAGCCAGGCTGCATGGGCAGCGGGTACCCACCGGCTGACTGACAAAGGCATGGAGGGATGTCGTGGTTTAAACGTGGAGGCCAAGGACACCATTTGCATGTTGCAGAAGCTGCTGAGCAGTGCCAGCAACCACATGATTCATGAACTTGTGAACACCGTGATTTCCAGCTCTCTGTTTTCCACCGGTGGTGGATCTCTGCTCGGAGAAGCTGCAGCAGGAAACCATGGGGGGAGGGTGGGGGATGTTTGAGTTTCTCATTCCATCCTGGGTATGTCTAAAAAGAAAAAGTAGAAACAAAAAGACAGTGTCTGAGTTGGGCAGCTGTGGCTCTGAAGGTGTGGACAGATCTGGTGCCCGCAGTAGCTGCTCACCAGCATTTGGGAAGAGCAGAGGAGCTGCTGGAGAGGCATGGCCGAGCAGGCAAATGGTGACGCAGAGAAAGGACTTTGCCAACTGTGTTTTTAATGGAGTAAAATCCATGTGGTTGTTTGTTTTTTTTTCCTTTAATCTTGGGCATTTCGTTTCTCTTTCTGAGAACATAACTTGAAAACACTACAGAGCCAATACTCATATAAAGAAAAATTGTATCCCATAAATGCTGTACAGTTTTTATATACATTAACAGTGTACTTTTGCTGCCTTCTAGATAATTTATTTTGCAACACATTACTGCACAGTTGTAAATAACTTATGTACTGTAACATCACTTTCAGTTATGTGTAAAGAAATAAATAAATTAATTAAAATTATCTTTGTATGTATAGTTCACCCTAGGCAGCACTTTCCCTCTCAAGGAGAAAATACGGTCCAGGATGGTGTGCAGTGTTCCTTGGAAGCCCATCTGATATGCTCAGGTATGCAGGGGTGGTCCAACCCATGGGCCATGCTGCAGGGATCTCTGGATGCTCACCTGATTTTTAACACCACATCGGTTTTCTCCTCCTTCCCCAGGAAGGGAGGTGGCTTCCCAGCAGCCAGGGCAAACGGGAGCCCAGGAGCCTGCAGCAGGGCTTGCAGCTCCAGGTGCTTCCTTCTGTGGTGCTGCTGCCCTTGTGCCCTGGTACAGGCACCTTGCTAGGCTCTCAGGGTGCTGCTCCAGCCACTGCTACACTCCCACCACCTCCTGCTCTTCTTTTTAATAATGACCCTCAGAAATAGGTTGCACGGATCACTGCTGCCCTGTGGCTCAATTCACCCATGTGGGGCTGGTGTCGGGCAGCACAGCTGGGAGCACTGCGTGCCATGCAGTGCCATCCCCACCAGCTCTGCACCTCTGGCATAGAGTTATAGAATAGATTTGGGTTGGAAAGGACCTTAAATCTCATCTAGTTCCAACCTCCTGCCACGGGCAGGGACACCTTCCACTAGACTAGGTTGCTCCAAGCCCTGTCCAACCTGGCCTTGAACACTACCGGGGTGGCGCAGCCACAGCTTCTCTGGGCAACCTGTGCCAGGGCCTCACCACCCTCACAGGGAAGAATTTCTTCCTTATATCCAACCTAAATCTTCCCTGTTTAAGTTTAAACCCATTACCCCTTATCCTAGGGCCCTGTGCCACCATATAGCCTTATCACCCCTTTGGCTGTACAACTTCCCATGGAGCAAGGCCAAAAGAAATGCAGATGTAATTTTGCAGATGTGGAGCACCAGGACAACACTGTTGTCCTTCAGAGATGTGACTGTAAATAAATTTAAAATAGAAGAGGGAAAACCAAAAAGCTTGTTTGCAACTCGGCTGTTTTGTTGACGCTGGGTGCAAGGGGGGCCCTGACCAGTTCCTTTCCCAGGGGGTGCAGACCCCAGCTGGATATTGCTGAACGAGAAAATTGGCCAGTACTTTATCTCTATATTGACTCGTGGATGATGGCAAATGCCCTGTGGGGGTGGTTGCAGCAATGGAAGCAGAGCAACTGGCAACATGGAGGTAAACCCATCTGGGCTGCTGCACTGGCAACATGGCACCCCAGCGAGAGCTGAGTCAGAAAATCGGACTCATTTCTGGAACAACCTTATAGACACCTTTGAGGTTTAAGGGGACCTGTGTGCATCTGTGGGTGCTCAAAGCCAAGCCCTGGCATCCCCGGCTGCACCCCAGGACCCCCAGCACCAACCAAGGGGGTGCCTGGGCCTGGAGCACCATGAAGTTGGGGGGGAGTGAACCGGGCTTGGGGAGGAGGGGGGGGGGGCAAATCGGGCTTGGGAGGGTGAATCAGGTTGTCTGGGAGGAGATAAATCCATCTGGGAGGGGGCAAAGCGGGTTACGGGGACGAACTGGACCAGGATGGGGGGTTGAGTGGCGAACCGGGCTTGGACGGGGGCGAACCGAGCTGGGGGCTGGACTGGTCTTGGGGGTTGAACCGGTGTGGGGTGAACCCGAAGCTTACAGGGCTGACTGGCGAAAGGCAGAGCCCCGGGGACGGGGGTGTGTCGGTCCAAGGTGGGCGGGGCTGGGGCCGGGCGGGGCTGTCCCCGCGGTGTTCGGGCGGCCCCGATTCCGCCCCTACCTGGCGGCGAAACCGGAGCCCGATCCCAATCTCAGTCTGTCGGTCGCGGAGAGAGATGCCGTCGGGGGGTGTCGGTCGCGGGACCGGCGGGCGGCAGGGGAGTGGACGCCGTGCTTGGCGCTGGGGCGGGGCTGGGCGCTGGGCACCGCCCCCCCAACACCACTGCTGCCCCGATGATGCACTCTTGTCGCCGCTGCGCCGCCTGGCGGGGGCCGCCCTGCTCTGCGTCTCCGTCCCGCGCCTCTGCGGCGGCTGGAAACCCTGCCACCTCTACCAGTACCGCGTCACCGGCCGGCCCAACGGCACCGGGCCCTGCACATGCGGCTGGCACTACTCCCTGCCCGCCACCGGCCTCCTCCCGGTTAAATGTTTGATCAGGTTTGAACTTGGTTTCTGGGCAGCATCCCTTTGAAGCCAGGAAGGGGAGATCAGTACCGGAGGGGTGTCAGGCCCTTGGGGGGCCCTGTAACACAAACACTCGTGTCCCAGTGGCCCAGCACTGCTGCTAGAGTCACCACGCTGTCTGCTGGCTACACAGCAGCTGGAGAGGGCCAGAGAGACCCTGAAAGTACGGGCCAAAGGCAATGGCTCCAGCTCTGACGACAGCTCCTGCCACAGGAAAGCCTCCACCTGGGTGCATGGTGGGGGCTGCTGAGGGAAACACAGGCACCAGGCCCCCTCCCTAAAGCTGTGGTGGTGGGATGGTGACAGTTCTAACTTGGGTCCCCCTGTCCGTGAAAAGCTGGAAACCCTGTCTGAGGGGGCCTCCGCAGCCCTGGTACCATGCCCTCTGCAAGATCTTCAGCACCAGGGTCATCTGGAAGAAAAGTGTCATCCTCGGCTTCACAATGTGAGCAGGAAAGGGGGTGCTGGGGGGGATGGTCCTGCCACAGCCCCCTGATCCTGCTGTCCCACAGGTTCATCAGCTCTGGCATCCACCACTGCTTCACCTGCAGCCTGCCCCCCCCCCCCCCCCCCAACCTACTTCTTTTCCTGCTACTTAGTACTGGTGGGCACCAAGGAGACTGCCTGACTCTTCTTCTTGACAGCTGAGCGCTTTGAGCACCATGCTATCCTTCTGCTCTGCACCATCTTCACAGGCATCTCCTCCCTCCTGCTGCTGGCCCTCATCCAGTGTGAGGATGGACTGGGTATCCCTGCTCTCCTGGCTGGGGTTAGGAACACAATGCTTGGGGTGGTTTTGTGCAAGATTTGACCCCTGATGGTGCTTTTCCCCCTCACCCAGACCTGCTGGACCTCATCATCCTGACCTCGTCCGTGGTTGGCATCACCGCATCCCATGCCATCACCATGTTCAGCATCTTCTTTGCCAGCAAGGACTTCCTCACTGTGGTCAGGTAAGTGGGGAGCAACCACCCTCCCCACGCTACCCTGGGATGACCTAGGCAGTGTTTCCTGGGTCCCCTCTGAGCGCATTTCCTCTGCAAGGGTGCTGGGCTGGGCCTGGTCGTGGGAGCCAGTTTCATGAGCAAGGCATTGGCCCCCATCACTGCCATCCCCAACAGCTTCTCGCACCATGTTGTCTTCACCTTCTTTGGCATCCTTAGCATCATACTGCTGCCAGAAACCCAGGGCTGCAGCCTGCCCCAATCCCTGCAGGATAGCAAGAGCCAGTGCTGGTCCCCCCCCCTTCCACTGGCTGTCCCACAAGGACCACATGCCCCTGCTCATCCCCTGTGGCATCCCCCATGACTACACCCACCTCACCGCCTCCACCGAGAGGATGCTGGGCTCCCTGGCCACCCCCCACGAGATATAGCCGTGCCCCCCACCCCACACCAGGGTTTCTCCACTGCTGGGGGGGCTGAGCATGGTGCTGTGACCCCCATCGGTGGGTGCTTGTGGGGACGATGGGGTGCACCAGGACATGTGCAATGGCAGGGATAGGGGGAGCAGCACACACACCCCACAGTGGGGCCAGATCCTCCCCTAGGAGGAGCTGTGCTGGGAGTCCTGGGGTGGGGGTGATGCCCCCAGGGTGCTTTCGGCAGTGGCTTGCAGGCTGCCAATAAAAGAAGTGCCTTGTTTCTATGGGCAGCTGGTGAGTTCGGGGTCCCACATGGTGCCCCTGCCACCGGCCCTCTTCTCTGGGATCTTTTTTATGGGGGTGACCCGGGTTCCCCAGCTCTATGGAGCTTGTCCCTGGGGCATTCCCTCCAACAGGGCTGCCTGTGTCCCCAGCCTCTGCTTTCCTGGGGTTTGCTGGGCATGGGGTCCATGGTGTGTGCAGGCATGCAGACCCCCATGATAAGGTCTATCTTGGTGGACATGTGTGTGCAAAGCCCCTGCATCTTGTGCATGTCCATATGCAAAGATGCTGCAGCTGGGCATCCTGTGTCCATAAATGTGCAAGCCCCCCACACTGCTGGTTCCCCGTCTCAGCCACCCTGAGGTCAGTAGGGCAACCTCCCTCCCTAGCCCTCCCAATCACACTGCTATCCATAGAGGTTGGCCAGGTGCCAGAAGCATGTCCCCCATTCACTCATGTAGTGGTAGTCCTGGTCCTCATCCACCAGGCTGGAGACAATGGAGCTGAGGGGGCTGTGGCTGGAGCCTGAGCCCTCATAGTCATAGATGTTATAAAAATTTCACCTTGACCATGATCTGATTTAATTAATTTTTTTATTACAATTGATTAATATCAAGAGGCAATAAGCAAGCAGCGCTGGGTGCGCCGGGGAGTCTCCGTTCCACCCAAGACTCACACCGAGATTTCTGGGGTACAGTCTCTTATACTCCTCAGTCTTGGGTTTCAGCCAATCCTGTCATCTCCTTCACCCGAATATCGACGTGGTTCCTTTTCATTGTTCTCCTCCTGTTGCTGGGGTCTTATCTTCGGGTGAAGAAACTTCTTAAAAAGTTATTGAATTCCTTGGTAATGCATTAACAGGGGATTTCTATCACAAGCTTAACCACCATCTTAGCCCCCCTAAAGGAATTTATTTCTTATATAGTTACTTATTCAATACACAAGTTTCACCTCATCCTGTGACAGGATGTATCTCTTGATTACCTAACCCCCTTAAGGCATTCAAGCAGTTAAACAAAGTACCCCTTAAAGTAACAAATCGTTTGATTAAGAAGGATTATTCCTTTGTTTCTTCTCTTTCTTCATTGTATTGACAGGAAAATCTAATCATTCTTATACATTCTACACATGATACAATGATTTCAAGGATTTTCGATTCCACTCAAAGTACAATGATGACAAGGACTCCTAAGTTGCTGACACGAATCATTCCTATATATCTCACATAGATGAGGGCCGTGTTGTAGGGGGGCATGCTGGGGTCGCTGTTGGCTGCCTCCAGCCCCTGTGGGGACAGGGAGGCACCATCAGCCCTGCTGGGGATGGGGGACACGGGGCAAGTTGGGGTGCTGGGCCCCATCCCCACCTCATTGATGAAGTCCTCAATGTCAGAGGGGCTGCTGGGCAGCTTTCAGGGGGCCAGGGGGGTGGCAGAGCTGAGTGGGGAGTCCCTGCACACCTGCAGGTGGCTTGACCCAGGGCAAGAAGAGCTCAGGGTGCCAGAGCTGGTTGATGTTGTAGGCATCCTGTGGAGATGGAGGAGGTCAGGGGTGTGCAGCTGGGATGGACACCCCCCACCCTGGGACTTCTCCTTGGGTCCTGCTCACCTGATCCTCCTCACCCCCACCCTGCTCATCATAGGTGAGGATATTGTCGTGCATGTTGTCCTGTGATCACTGCAGCAGCCCCTTGCACAGAGCCTGCTGGTGCCTGTGCAACCACACGGCCCCCAGCCCCACCAGCACTGCGGGCACAGTGCCAGTGGGTGCCGGGGATACACGGGCTGGGGGGGCTGGGGATGGTGGGACATGGGGCTATGGGGGTGCTGGCGGGACTGGGAGATTGGGATAGGGTTGCAGGTAGGGATTTGGGGGATGATGGGGTGGGATAGGCAATGAGGGAAATGGTTCGGGTGTCTTGGAAGGGGTTTCTGGGTGGCAATGAGTAGTATGGGGTGTTCTGGACTAGGATGGGGTGATGGGAGATGTGGGTAGGGATAGGTTGGGTTGTTCTGGACCAGGATGGGGTGATAAAGGATGTGGGTAGGGAGAAGCTGGAGTGGCCAGGACCAGGATGGGGTGATGAGTGGGGGATGAGGTGATGGAGCATGATGGTGGGGTTCAGGATGGGTGGCCAGGGCCAGCACTGCATGGTAAAGCACAGGGCTGGGGTGCCGGGTGGGGGAAGGTTGGAGGGGTAGGGGGGTGTCTCGCTCACCAAGGAGGAGAATGCTGCTGCTAAGGATGATCAGAAGGGCCCCAAGGGTGATGCTGACCCCTGTAGTGATGGCAGCCAGGACACTCTCCTCACAGGTGCCCTCCTGGCCACAGTTGCACATGGAGATGTTCAACAACTGCTGCTGCTCCTGCGGGGGGGTGTGTGTGTAGGGTGTGTGTGTGTGGGGGGGGGTGTCCCCAAGTCCCGCAGCAGCAGGGGGAGTGAGTAGAACCCTTCAGGCAGCTCTGCCAGCACAGCCAGCACTTCATGGGTCACTGCAGGTGAGGTGTGGGGCTAAGCGGGGGTCCCCAGCTGCCCTATGCAGCAGGCCTCCATCCCCGGCCAGCCCTCACCACTGAAGCAGGTGATGTTCCAGTTGTGGGCAAGCTGCAGGTGCTGAGGGCTGAGCTGAAAGTGGAAGGAAGCACCGTGGGGAGACCAGTCATCGTCCATGGCCCCAGGAGCAGGATCCCACTATGGCCTGGCCACCTGCAGAGCAGCACAGCTGGCAGCTGCATCACTGGAGTGTGGTCATTCACTTCCAGGATCTTGATGGAGAGGGTGCCAGTGGCGGAGACCAGGGGCTCAACTGGGGACACAGACCCCAGGTGTCAGGAGGCAATGGACAGAGCGGGGGACAGGGCGGGAGGGGGCTGCTCACCTTCATCACAGGCAAGGACCAGAGTGATATACCAACCACCCTGCAGGAAGGTCGAGTGGTGCAGCAGCTCCTGCTTGGTGCCGATAGTGCCAGTGTGGGGGTAAAGCTGCAGCCAGTCTGCTGGGTCATAGAGCAGTGTCTAGCTGTGGGTGCAGGGGGGGTGCATGATGTCACCCCCCCAAAACACCCGCAAATGCCCAAATGCATTGGGTGCGGGAGGTGATACAAGGGGACCGGGTGCCAAAACCCATGGCTTGGGGCTCACATGAGGGTCTGGAGCTGGCGTGTGTCAGGGTTACTGGTGGTATAGATGGTGACGGGGGTTCCTGGGGGGGTCCCCTCCAGCATGCTGACCTGCCAAGGTGTTCTTATGAAAGACAGGCACCTCACTGACGTCCCACACCCACACAGTGGCCAGTGCGGAGGGCCTGGTGGGGGCCGTGGGCTCCAGTGGCCACTTGTTCTGCACCAACACTGTCAGCTTGAAGCAGTCCTGCACCTTGTGATCCAGCAGCTGCCAAGAGGGGCCATGGTACCTCCCTCCCCGACCCACACAGCTGTCCTGCACCCACCTTGGTTATGAAGAACGCACCATTGCTGGTATAGGGGGCAGTGCGGGTGGTGAAGGCACCCTTAGGGTTGCCCTCCAGGATGGTGAATTTGGCCAGCTAGTTGGGCGAGCATGCACAAAAATTTTGCCCACATCCACACCAACTGCCTGCTCCTCCACCTTCATGGAGAACTGGGGGAGAGCGGTGTGGGGATGGTGTCTGACCCCTTGGGATGCTGCTGCCCCCTGCAGGTTACCCCACCCCAGCCACTACCTCTTTTTGGTGAACTCAGGAGGGTTGTTGTTTATGTCCTCTAGGTAGATGACAGCCATGGCAGTGGTGGTGAGCCCATCCCCAGACATATCAGCTGCCTGCAGCATCAGGTTGTACACCCTAATGGTCTGCAGGAAAAGAGGGGGGCTGGTGCTGAGCCCCTCCAGCCACCCTGGGAGCCCAAAGGTCCCCCAGAGGCCACCCACCGCGTCCCCATGCCTGGGTCTCCTCATGGCTGGAGTTGTGGTTCCAGCAGCTCCCAGTCCCCAGTCACGGCGCCGCCCCAGTGCTGCCTGTGACCCTGTGCCCACTACAGGGCCGGGCCATACAGTGCAGATCTCACCAGTGGTGGCATTGATGCTGAACATGCCCCTAGCATTCTGCTTCAGGATGGAGTACCAAAGCACCGTGTTGTCCATGTCAGGGTCATCAGCACCAGTGGCATCCGCCGTCATCATGCAGGTCCCTGTGGGCACAGGAGCACCCCAGTAGGTGCCAGCATTGGGGCTGGCTCAGCCCTCCCTGCCTTGGCACCCCCTGGCTGGACCCACCTGGCTCAGCTCCCTCCACCATGCACCCCGTGAAGACATCCTGCTGGAAGAGTGGCCGGTAGTTGTTCTGGTCCACCACAATGATCTCCAGGTCGGTGGGGTCCTCCAGCATCACGCCACTCGGGTCCAGTGCAAAGGCTTTCAGCTGTGGGCACAGAGTGGGTGGGTTGGGTCTGACTCAGGGGCTGGAGAGGGGTCTGCGAGTGGGCGGGCAGCATCCTTACCCAGAAGCAGTTGTTCTCCTGGTCCAGCATGGCGTTGAGGAACACCTTCAACTTGTCAGTGGAGAAGATGCCCAGGGGCTCCTTTGTCCACCCCAGGCCCCTTGATGCTGTAGATTCCCCCCCCCCCCCCCCCCCCCCCGGGTTGTTGCTTGTCTGACTTGATCTGGGGAAAGCAGGGCTGGCGGTCCTGGGGCTGGGGAGTCTGTCCTCCGCCTGGGATCCCTCTGCCCTGAGTCTCCACTCCTTGGGTGCCCCCATGCAATCCCCTTGCCCAGGGTGTCCCCTACCCCAGTGCCTGGAAGAGAAGGTGGTGGGCTCCCTGCCTACCTGCACCTGGAAGTGGGGGATGAGCTTGCGGTTCTCTGAGATGCTGATGGGGGGGACCACCCAGGCCTTCCTCACTCACCATGGATTCTCATGCTGCTGCCAGGCCTGGGGGCTGCCTGGGACTGCAGCACTCAGCTGGGCTGTGCTGTGCTGGAACCCTGCAGGGGGACACGGTGCTGCTGGTGACCCCGAAACCTCCCGAGTGGGCTGCAATGCTGGGGTAGTGAGCAGGGACTTGCATAGTGCTGGGGTGCACAGGGCTGGGGTGCACAGGGCTGGGGCCCCCTGATGGGGTTGGTTATGGAGAAGAAGATGTCACTCAGCTCCCCTGGGAGCTTCGTGTCAGTAGTCCCCTGACATCATGATGTGATGGTGAGGGGCATCCCACAAGCAACACCGGTGGTGCCCTGGGTATGGCCCCATGCTGTGGCTGGGCTGTGACATGCAAGGGTGGAAGGGTCAGGGATTGGCTGCAGGGGTGGCATGGCTGGGGCACAGATCTGGGGCACTGGGGGAGACAGGGAACTTGGGATGCTGAAGTGGAGCTGGGGGCTGTGAGGGAGAAGATTAGGAACAGAGACTGGGGGAGCAGGAGCTATGGGGGGCTGCAGTGGGGGTCAGGGAGATGTGGGGGCTCGCATGGGTGTAGGGGCTGTGAGGGACTGGGGGGATCAGGGAATTAGGGGGTGTCATGGGGGTCTGGAGCTGTGGGGATCAGGGTTGGGGCCAGGGAGATGGGGGCTGGGAGGGGGGCAGGGAGATGGGCATGCAGCTTACACACACATACCCACACCCACACACCCCCCAGCTTCATGCATCACTGTCAGGGTGCATCTTCGTCCTGGCCCTTGGGACATGTGCTGTCCTCTCCCAGGGATGGAGCAGACCTGAGCAGCATCAGGCCTTACCCCATGTCTGCACCCACCTGCATCTGCACCTATCTTGGCTATACCACTGGGTGCCAAGGTGCACCAGGGTGCCCCAAGTCCCCTGTGTGAGCTGTGCCCGGGGCAGGGGAGCAGGGCTGGGGGTGGCTGAGCTGGAGGTCCCTGGGGAGCTGCCTGCCAGGGCTGGGCAGGACAAGGGGTTTGTTCTGAGGTTGTGACAGGAGCTGCCCCATAGCCTCCAGCTCTCCCTCTGCCCTCCCTAGGAGAGACGGCCCCTCCTAGGAGAGACACCTCCCCTTACCCGGGAGGCCACGGGAGCTCGGGGCTATGGTGAAGGTGAGGGGTTGTGATGGGGGACCTGCCATGGGGGTCTGGGCAGTGCCTTGTCACTGCCAGACTCAGTGATGGTAAGACCTGAGCAGCCGGGAGCGCAGAGCCAAGCAGCAAGGTGCCAAATGCTGGAGCCACAGGGGGATGTATGCAGCACCCTTTCGTGCCCCTGACAGATGCAGGGCAGGGTGAGAACAACCCATGGCCTTGGAACCTCCATCCATCCCTGAGGTTCAGGCTGTGTTAGTGTCCCATGGCTGCATCCAGTGGTGAGGGGATGGAGCAGGTCTACAGGTTCATTCAGTGGCACCAGGTCACCAAAACCCATCTTTGTCCATCTTGGCTCCCAGCCTGGGCTCTGGGGCACCATACCTTTAATGAGGCTTCTAATTAACAGGTCCTATCTATAGGGATGAACAGTGGTGGGGGAGTGGAGGTGGGAGTTATGGGGTCTAGCACAGATGGCAGCTCCAAAGTGGGGGGACCACCGTCCTGGCCCCCAAGGAGAAAACTTGGCACAGCCAGGTCACAGCATTGTTTTGATTCTCCTTACCATCCTGCAGGGAGCGGGGAAAGAAGGGGGGTTGTGAACGGCTTCCCCTCCTCCCTGGCAGAGCATGAGCCTCACAAAGTCCTTGGTCAGGGTAAACATCACTTAGCAACAACCGAAAACATCGGTATCACCAGCACTGTTCCCAGGCTGGAAGTCAAAACACAGCACTGCACCAGCTACCGTGAAGGAGAAAAATGACTGCTACTGCTGAACCCAGGACACAGTCCAATGCTCCTTTTGGTGTTGCACACAATCCATGATGAACAATGATGAATGGAAGAGAAAAAAAATTAAGCAACAAGTAGAAGCAGGGAAATACTTCAGGAAACTTTAAATAAGAATAAAATAACTCAGTTGCAAAAGAATTTGCAATAGGACAAGAAAAGGGGGGATTGAAGAATGGGGTTGATTGAAGAATAGGGTTGTAAATGAGTAACCTCAAGGATGTTAGGCTTCCTTAGCAACTATAAAGAAAAGGAAATTACTAAGATAAGCTTTGCCAGAAACGCCTGGTGGTTACTGAGATGACTGATATGACAAAGATCCTAAAACAAAATGATGAAGAAATAACCACTAGGGGTCTGAAAGCCCACTACCACATTTTTGTGTGCATACAGGAAGCATTCTCTAAAAGTATGATGTAACGTATGTAATCTAAAGAATATGTATGTTTGAGGACAATTTAATCACAGCCTGGTTGATGCTTGGAGGAGACATGCTTGGAGGAGTGATCCCCCATGTCTCCCGGAGCCGCAGTAAAGAATACCTGCTTGTCAAAACTTTGTTGCCGAGATCCTGGAGATTTCTACTAATCAGAACATTTCAGTTTGTTCAGTGCAGTGCATATTTCATACGCTTAGCTTCCCAACTGGCAGATGCCTGGAAACCCTGCAAGCTGTTGGGTATTGTATCTCTCCTTCTTTGTTTGTTGGTTGGTTGGTAGATTTTTTTGGTTGTCATTTTTATTGGATTTTTTTTTTCTTCTTTTCTTTTTCCAAATTGCTCACTCACACAAAAGCGAACCCCCAGTCCCTGACAATAGGGGTCTATCAATAGATTAATGTTTTCACAGCTGTATATAGTGAAGTGCTCTAGCCAGGGCTTTTATGGCAAGTAATCTTCTCATGCTGAGACTGACAAAGGGAGCTGTGTGGGATGTATGGGTTACAGGAGCTGGCAGCAGGAGGACGTTGCAGCCATGGGCTTTTCTCCCCCCTTCCAAAGGTTGCAATTAGCTTGTTGTTTATCCATATGCAAGCTGTTGTCCTGGATGGGAACCGAATTGGCTGTGGCCATCCCTTCTGAAAGCCACCAGCGTCTCCTGGTCCCTCCTCCCTGTGCTCCCTGTGTCTTTGCCATCTGCTAGCAGCTCACTGCTGGTTGCCAGCACCCTCACAGGGCTGTGGGCATCGGGGGCAGCTGCCACTGTCACCCTTTGTTATGACCAGAGGCCTTGGCTGTTGATGCCCCTGTGGAGGGGACCAGGAATGGCTCCACTTTGCTCACATTCATCCAGTGAACCAGTGGGGAGGTGCTTGATCACTACTGAGCTGCCAGGTTTGTCTTGGAGGTTTCCTGGGTGCTTCCTTGCTGCTGCCCATGGGTGCTGTGCCATTGGTGAGGGTGGGTGCTGTGGACTTGGGTCCACCTCTCTGGGCCAGATCCTTCATGGAGGTGATGTTGCATATGTACCTCTTGTGTGTGGTTGTCGCCTCTGTTTCATCCACCCATGTATTTTGAAACAGCTGGTGCAAATGTACCATGTGTAGCTCCTGAGGCTAGAGGTAGGCACGTGCCAGGCATGGCTGGCATTCCTGGAAATAGACAGTATGGATGCTGGTGGGGATATGACTGCCTGGCCCAGGGAATCCTGTCTCTGTTCGTCTCAGGCAGCCACCCTGGTTTCTTCCTTTTCTATCCTGATCAGACTTCAGCTTAAAACAGTTTGTTATTTGTCCTCAATGCTCCTACACTTCCAGAACACCTCCTCCCAATGGTACATTTTTTCATCTGTTTTCTTGTCTGTGCTGCATCCCAACCTCATATACTGCTGCCTCCCACAGGTCTCTTGATGGTGAACCTTACCTCCAACATACCAGTTCCATCTCCCATCAGCAGCTTGCTGCTGTGGGTGCAGGACATGCTGTGTAGTGCTGAAGCCTCACAGGTTGCCTTCATCAGGACAGCAAGTCACTGATTCAGGGTCAAACTGTTACTTGGAACTTAGGGTGAAATTCAAGTTGACAGAGAGCTGAAGATTAGTTGACGAGGCTGGCTGGCTACCATGGGATGGCTGGCTTGTGGGATGCTGTCCTGGGTTCAGCAGTAGCAGTCATGTTTCTCCTTCTAGGTAGCAGGTGCGGTGCAGTGTTTTGACTTTCGGCCTGGGAACAGAACTGATAGCGATGTTTTGGTTTGGCCAAGGACTTTGTGAGCCTCATGCTCTGCCAGGGAGGAGGGGAAGCCGGGAGGAAGCAGAGACAGGACAGCTGACCGAAACTGACCAAAGAGGTATTCCATACCACAGCACGTCATGCCCAGGATGTAACTGGGAGTTAGCTGGAAGGGCTGGGAGACTGCAGGGTTGGAGGAGGTATCGGTCGGAGCTAGGTCGGGCTGGGGGGCGAGTTATCGGTCAGCTGGTGCTGAGGTGTTGTATTCTCTTCCCTTGTTATTTCCTTTATCATTATTATCATTGGTGGTAGCAGTAGTGATCTGTGTTATACCTTAGTTACTAAACTGTTTTTATCTCAACCCGTGGGAGTTGCATTCTTTTCGATTCTCCTCTCTGTCCCTCTGGGAGTAGGGGGAGGGAAAGAAGGGGGGGGGTGAGTGAACGAGTTACCTGACTGGGTTTAAACCACGACAGATGCTTTGGGCTTTGTCACCTCTGCCTGGGTCTTTGCTCACCTCAGGAATATTGCCCTTAGCCCCATGATCTCTCCTGTCAATAGACATCTCCCAGGCAGGCAGAGTAGGTATGTTGAAGGGAGCCTGAACTAGATTTGCTGCTTTTCTTCTATCTGGAACATCAGTCCTCAGGTTTTCTGGCACAATCCACCTTTGGTAAACTCACACTGCATTTTTTCCTATTTTCCATTTGCCTCTGCTTCTTCCAGAAACTCTTCCAAAGCCCTCACAGTGCTGCAGTCGTGTATATTCCAGTTATGATTTCTGTTTCAGCATGTTCCTCTCATCTCTTCAGTGTCCTGCCCAAGTAATTCAAGTTTCTCCATTTTGTTACCCAGGCTGCTTTCATTACTGTATAAACTGCTTCTCATTGATCACATCCAGTTACTTAGTCAACTCAGTATATCACATTCTCATATGTATTTATATCTCCTTCCTTCTTCCTTTGTTTGCTTCTCTTCCCCCACTATGTAACTGTTTAATCAGAGCAGCAGCGGCCAGCTATCATCTTCCTTGCAGTCCCCCAACTGTGATTTTTGCAAATCCAGGGAAATCTTTAATAGGCTGTTGCACAGCCCTTGATGAAACAAGTGCTCCTGCCACTTGCAAAATATCACCAATAATATCTGCAGCCTGAAGGAGGGAGTCACCAGGAAGAGGATCTGCTATTAAATATTTTGCTAATGGAATATTAGTGATAAACACAGTGATTCTGCTTCCTGGATCCTGCCTGCTTACGCTCCCATGGGTGATGTCTGAGACCTCAGCACTGGCTGCTCTCTGACTAATGTGAATGAGGAGGTGAAGGTTTTCATGCTGAAACCTTGCAGGTGGCTGCTTTGTGTCATGCTCATTAGCAGTGTGATGACTCCAGGCAGGGTCTGTGAGCTTTGCTGTCTTCCCCCATCTCCAAACCCCATGGGAGAGGTCTCTGGTGTTTGCTGGGGCTGGCCTGGCTTCCAGCAGGTAGGAAGGCAAGGAGGGAGTTGGTTGCAGCAGCATTGGAGAAAAACTGAGAAAACATGAAGCTTCTTCTGCCCCAGTGCTTGCTCTGTGCTGTCTGTTGGTGGCTGGGCTCAGGCTCAGGGCTGCAGGGTAAGAGCCACTTGACTGCACCATGCATGTTGTTTATCAAGGCACTTTTGGGGTGAGAGGCCTATTTACTTCCCTTATCTTGCATGCTTAGTGACTTCCTGGTTGGAACTGTGGTCTTCCACCCCCAGAGCCTGAGGCACTACAGCACTGCTGGCCACCCTTTCACCCCTCCATTGATGTGTCCCTGTTGAAGATGCTGCAGGCTTTGAGCCTGCTCTCCTCATGCTATGCTTCTCACATGCACTGCCCCATGGCATCTTACCTGGCTCAGTCCTTCAGGTCCTTCACAGAGAGCATCTCACCCTTGCGCAGTTGCACAACAGTGCTGACTGGCTGGCCCCAGACCGTGTCTGGAGGCCCAATCACAGCTACATCTGCAGAGAGAGCAGGAGACTCAGCATGAGAAACCTGTGCAATTTTGAGGGTCAGGATCGGAGTAGAAGAGGGGTTAAGCACTGCTGACAGGGGAAGAGCAGTTCCTGGAGGAAGATGCTGTGAGAAATGGTCTCTAGACAAAAAACTTATTGTAAAAGTTCAGGATAGACACAGCAGTGAAGCAGATATTTAATAGCGGTTTTACAAAAATGGATGTCCTAGCAAGTAGGCACACCCAGCAAAAGCAGAACTTTGATTTCTGTCTCCTATCCCACCTCCATGTTCCCTCCCTTGTTTTCCCATTGGTTGGGTACTCAAAGGTCTGCAGCCTATCTGACGCATATAACCTACACGCTAACTGTCCCACCTCTGGTTATATCACCCCCTACTCGATTTTGTACGCCCCTTCCTAGTATTTATTTGTCTCCTTTTATGGTTAGATTTCATAACTCTCTGGCAGACATATGGTACCCCAACAGCCGTGGTTTAAGCCCAGCCGGGAACTCAGAGCCACGCAAACGTTCGCTCACTCCCCCCCCCCTTCTTCTTTCCCCCGCTCCCGGAGGGATGGGGTGGAGAATCGAAAGAATGTAACTCCCACGGGTTGAGGTAAGAACAGTCCAGTAACTTAGGTATAACACAAAACCACTACAGCTACCACCAATAATAATGATGCTAAGGGAAATAACAAGGGAAGAGAATACAACCACTCACCACCTGCCGACCGATACCCAGCCCGACCTGAGAAGCGATCTAGCCCTTCCGGGTAACTGCTCCCATACTGGGCATGACGTGCTGTGGTATGGAATACCTCTTTGGTTAGTTTGGGTCAGGCGTCCTGTTTCTGCTCCCTCCCGGCTTCCACTCCTCCCTGGCAGAGCATGAGACTCAGAAAGTTCTCGATAGGAGTAAACATTACTTAGCAACAACGAAAAACATTGGCGTTATCAGCGCTGTTCCCAGGATGAATGTCAAAACCACAGCACTGCACCAGCTACTAAGAAGGAGAAAAATAACTGCTACTGCTGAACCCAGGAGAGTATCCACCCCTTATTCCATACCATTCACGTCATGCTCAGATCCCACATTTTCCAATATACCATCACTCTTGCCTCATATATATATATATATATATATATATATATAAATCCACACATGCACAAAGAAAGAGATATCATTCCTTAGTGCATGGACCAATCCCTATAAAGCTGCTGAGTCCATCTGGTCCATGATGTCAGGCTCCATCTCCTGTAACAGTCTTTCAGAGCAGGAGAGAGAGTGTGCAGCCTTGGATTGCTGCCTGCTGATGACACCGTGGAACTTAGAATCATAGAATAGTTAGTGTTGGAAAAGACCTTAAGATCATCTAGTTCCAACCCCCTGCCATGGACAGGGACACCTCACACTAAACCATGTCACCCAAGCCTCTGACCAACCTGGCCTTGAACACCTCTGGTGATGGAGCATTCACCACTTCCTTGGGCAACCCATTCCAGTGACTCACCACCCTTACACCCCCAAGTCCTTCTCCGCAGGGCTTCTCTGAATCTCTTCTCTGCCCAACCTGTAGCTGTGCCTGGGATTGCTCTGACCCAAGTGTAGGACCTTGCACTTGTTATGGTTAAACTTCATAAGGTTGGCATCAGCCCCCCTCAAAAGTGTGTCGAGGTCCCTCTGGATGGCATTCCTTCCCTCCAGCATATCAACCGATCCACACAGCTTGGTGTCATCGGCAAACTTGCTGAGGGCGCACTCAATCCCACTGTCCATGTCAGCGACGAAGATGTTGAACAAGACCTGTACCAACACCAATCGCCGAGGGATACCATTCGTTACTGGTCTCCAGCCAGACATTGAGCCATTGACCACAACTCTTTGTGTGCGGCCATCCAGGCAGTTCTTTACCCACGGAGTGGTCCATCCATCGAATTGATGTCTCTCCAATTTAGA
The DNA here is from genome assembly GCF_028554395.1 of Pezoporus wallicus. Taxonomy (NCBI): domain Eukaryota; kingdom Metazoa; phylum Chordata; class Aves; order Psittaciformes; family Psittacidae; genus Pezoporus; species Pezoporus wallicus. The sequence goes on from NW_026642349.1 coordinate 62,751, forward strand.
GACAAGGATGTTGTGTGGGACAGTGTCAAATGCTTTACACAAGTCCAGGTAGATGACATCAACTGCTCTACCCCTGTCCATCAGTTCTGTAGCCCATCATAGAAGGCCACCAAATGGGTCAGGCAGGACTTTCCCTTAGTGAAGCCATGCTGGCTGTCACCAAGCACCTTGTTGTTTTTCATGTGCCTTAGCATGCCTTCCAGGAGAATCTGCTCCAAGATTTTGCCAGGCCCAGAGGTGAGACTGACTGGTCTGTAATTCCCTGGGTCATCCATTTTCCCCTTCTTGAAAATGGGGGTTATATTTCCCTTTTTCCAGTCATCGGGAACTTCACCTGACTGCCATGCTTTTTCAAATATGATGGACAGTGGCTCATCAACTTCATTTGCCAGCTCCTTCAGGACACATGGATGGATTTCATCAGAACCGTGACTTGGTTCACGTCCTTTGGGCGCCCAGGCCGGCTGAAATTGGCTCTGCGGTTTGGACAATAACCAAGCCTCCAGGGAGCATGCGTAACGACTAGGTGTGAAAAGTGTATCCTTTGTCCCCTTCACCAGGCTGGCAGTCTTAGTTCTCCCAGTATGAGGGACAAGGAGTGAGTGGATTCCTCTCTGGTCCCATCATGGCTGGTCTTGGTGTTCAACCTTTTTCTGTATCCTTGCCTGTGCCAGGAGAACCTGGGAGACCAGGGTGTTCATGTTTGCTGTTGTGAGGCATGGGTGAAAGCTACTCTCCTGCCAGCACAGTCCTTGTTTCTACTTGATTTTTGCAACTTCACACCTGAGTCCTTCTGAGCTGCGGGTTCAACCTGCATGTTTTCAACCTCCCTCCTCCCATGATATGCTTGTTGGACCTCCATTGGGTCGCAGAGGCTGTTGCTGCTGTAGTATGTCTTGGAGATGTTTGCCAAAGGGCCCTAGACATGGTGGGGAGATGCTGAAGCACAGAGGCCAGAAGATAAAGGGAGTCTGCCCCAGAGTGCTTCCAGACAAAGGGAGGAGGCACCAGCTGCCTTGTGCTTAGCACAAGGAAGCAATTAGAGATTCTTGGGCAGCATGAACATTTGTAGTCACAGCACATCACAGCCTTGCTGACCTTGATTTTCAAGTGAGGCTTATGAAAAACAAACTGAAGGTGGGCCACTAATTGAATCCTTGACTGGTTCTCTGCCTGCCCCCGAGCACCAAATCAGAACAGGCATTGTGAGGGCATGTCAGGAGCCTTTCTCTAATGAAGAGACCGTCAAGGCCTGATTGGAGAAAACCCAAGTGTCAGATCCTGTTTTGTTCTTGATCCCAAGAGTGAAATTAAGATGCAAAAGAGGTCAAGTACCGTAATCGATCAGTTGGTTTATTGACAAAAGACAATTTCTATAAATAAGGGAAATTATTGTAATAAAGGGAATAGCAATAGGACAGATTGGATAAAAGGATGAAAATTAAACAAGAATTCAGGGTGCAGAGAGAGAGAGAGTCACCACTGTGGATCCAGTGGTGTCCTGGGATCTGTCATCATTGTCGGAGGTGGTGGGAGTCCTTCAGGGTTCATAGTCGGTATCCGAGCAGAGTGTCCCACAAGAGTCCATAGTAGTTGTCGGAGGTGGGTGTCCTCCCAAAGGTGTCCTTCTGGACCTGTCCCCTTGAAGGTACCCTTGGAGGTGTCCTGATGAAGTTGCCCTCATGGCGATGTCTCATGGGGGATGTCCCTCAGGGTCCATAGTAATCATTGTTAGAGAGTGTCCTCACGGAGGTGTCCTTCTGGAGTCATCCTCATGGAATGGCCCCCTTTCATGATTACCTTTTTCCCCTTTTATAATGAGTTGGGGGAAGTACCTCTGTTCTTCATGTCACATATTACACGTTCCTGGTAGACCAGTTTCCCTGGTCTTGCAGCCACCTCTTTAACTGTGCATGTCTGCAGCAATTCTTGGGATAATGGGCAGCAATTCCTCACACCAGTCCTCGAGGTAATGGGTGGAAGAGTCTGACCTCAGCTCTTTCCCGCGCATCTGTCGCAGTCACTCTCTCACTCCCCCCCTTTTCTTCCCTTCCCCCCCTCCCCCCCTCCCGGAGGAGAATCGAAAGAATGTAACTCCCATGGGTTGAGATAACAACTAAGGTATAACACAAATCACTACTGCTACCACCAATAATAATAATGATAAGGGAAATAACAAGGGAAGAGAATATGATACCACCTGCCGAAATGAGCCCGACCGAGCAGTGAGTGCCCTTCCGGGTAACTCCCAGTTACATCCTGGGCATGACGTGCGGTGGTATGGAATACTTCTTTGGTCAGTTTGGGTCAGGTGTCCTGTCTCTGCTTCCTCCCGGCTTTCCCTCCTCCCTGGCAGAGCATGAGGCTCAGAAAGTCCTTGGTCAAACTAAACATTTGAGCAGTAACTAAAAACATTGGTGTTATCAGCTCTGTTCCCAGGCCGAAAGTCAAAACCACAGCGCTGCACCAGCTACTAAGAAGGAGAAAAATGACTCCTACTGCTGAACCCAGGACAGTATCCCCCAGGCAATGGACGGTGGAGTCCCATTCCAGCTCCTCACACCCTTCTCTGAGGCAATGGACATTGGAGTCTTAACTCCTCCTACCCATCTCTGAGACAATGGATTGGTGGAATTCCATCTCAGCTTCTCATACCATTCTTTGAGACAATGAACAGTGGAGTCTGATTTCAGATCAGTCTCTCACAGAGACCTGAGGGAGTGGGAAGATATGCTGACATCTTGGCTCGTTTATTATCTTCTGAAGCCTGCAAACAAGAGGGTATGAACAGCAGCATGGAGAGTTGTTGGAGTTTCTGGTGATTTTCATAACTCACAAAGAGTTATAAAGCAGCTATGTTTATTGCGGCGCCGGGTGCAAGGGGGATTGCTCCTTCTAACTCGCACACCGAGAGCTCAACAAGCTGGATATTTATTACACACAAACATACGTATTCATCAGATTTCACAAGCATAGGAGGAGATTATTACAATTAGTTCCAAGAACTCATTAATACCATTGCCCTCCCCTCTGCGCCTGTGCACTGCCATCTGGTGGTCTTGGGCCAGGGTCTTCTGGATGAAGTAAGCAGTCTTCCTCGCTGTGCACTTTTCACCCTTGGCACAGTTTCCCCAGCTGGCAACCTCAAGTCTTTTAGAGACTAGTTGAAACAGGTTCCTGTCAGACATTCATCTTCTTGAGGGAAAAGGGTCCCTGATTTTAAATGTGTTTCAGTTGCCTGTTCTATTTAGGGTTATAGTTTAACTACAAGACTAACAAGAACATACCTGTTCCCTCTACTAAGTTAAGACAATCAATACATAGTTTGAAGAAAACTCTTAACCCTTTCCTTAGTCCGTTACTGTTCCTCGCATCACTGGAATAGAGTTACCCATCTAATTTATGGTGTTAATATAGATCAAGAATTTCTGGGTCTGTGGAACAACTGTGGGGAGGACTGACCTTTCCCAAACTTGGTGGGTTTTCTTTTCTGTGGTTCTTTTGGGACCATCTGGAGTTAATCATTCTGGTAACTTTCAAAACTCAGAACTGCCTAAAAATATCCACGCTCTTTTTTTTTTTTTTTTTTTCAGTGGAGCAACATTTGCTGTAAGTAAGTAGCAGGTTGGGTTTTTTGAAACTAAGTTTCAGTGTTCCAGCTCCATTGTGCACCAGCCTTACTTTTAAATTTATAACCCTCCAAAAATAAAAGTAATTTGATTGTGTTATCCACATCTCTTTTATAAAATTTAACATTGCAAAAAGAGATGTGAAATGTGGCCTTGTAGATTACAGCTGGGGCTTGGGTTTTGTTTTGGTTGGGTTTTATTTTTATTCTCTCTCTGCTGTGTCCCCGAGGAGCAGAAATCTGCCTTTTTCCAGCAGGAGGAAAATTGTTCTGTGTCAAAATTTCCTCCTGCTACCCTTTTGCAGAATGCTGCAGGACATGGAGCCCAGAGGAACGATAATGCTTTTACAAAACCATTCAATTTAGCAGGGAAATTTTAATTATAAATTGATTTGGAGAAAACTCCAGGAACAAACTCGCCAACAAAGTTTCAAGTTGACAAGCAGGTATTCTTTATTGTGGAACTGGGAGACACGGGGGTTAGCTCCTCCTAACATGCATCCCCGAATTGCTACTTAAGCCATCCTTATATAGTCCCTGGGCATACATACATATTCATGAGGCTACACGTGAATTACATAATTTTCCTGAAAGTTTCCCGCATGAATACAAAAATGTGATGGTGGTCTTTGAGGGTTGTTTACTTCTCCCAAGAATCTTCATGATGCAAAGGGTTAACCAATGTACAGGGGGGTTACTGTTAAGCCACTTCCCTAACAATGTTACTGCTCATTCATGCTTATCGCACTCGCCGTGTGTGCTAGAACAAGATATAAGGACATAGCTATTGTTAAGAGGTAGGGACCGTGACTTGGTTCACGTCCTTTGGACGTCCAGGCCGGCTGAAATTGGCTCTGCAGTTTGGACAATAACCAAGCCTCCAGGGAGCATGCGTAAGGACTAGGGTTGAAAAGTTCAGGCTCGAGGAAGACTCGTTTACTTCATCTTGAGACCCTCACCCACGACCACCAGGAGGCACTGCGCAAGCGTAAAGGACCTTTTAGCTCATTATAATACGACGCGAGGATAGGACATGAATATGTATAGGCGTGTTATACAACCTCATGCATATGTATAACTTTAGAGGGTAAATGTAAAGGGGAAACGACGCTGAGGTGCGCATGCTTTTGGAGGAGCCATCCCCCATGTGCCTCAGTGCTGAGTAAAGCATACCTACTTTACAACTTTAACTAGCTGTGGAGTCTATTCGCTTATCAATCATAACTTCTGGACATCTGCTAGTCCCAGATACTACCCATCCCCAAGTCCTGTTTTTCTATTCTGCTTTTCTTACACTTTTTGTACTAAGGTCCTAAGGACCTAAAACAGATTAAACATGCAACAGAAATTCTACGACTACTGGAAGCTGTTCAGCTACCTGAGGAAGTAGCTATTATGTACTGTCGAGGGCATCAACAAGGAGACTTTCATCAGGAAACTGGAAATAATTAGGCCGATTCTGAAGCCAAACGATAAGCTGAACAATCTAAAATCATTCCATTAATCCCTGATGGCAAACTAACACTTGAGAAATCTAAACCTAGATATTCAAAGGAGGACAGAAAACTGATTGAATTTCTCAAAGGACAGGAAAACAAAGAGGGTGTGGTTCAGATACCTGATGGGAGAATTGTAACTCCCTATAATCAACTCTGGAAGCTAGTTCAGGAGGAACATGATAAAACTCATTAGGGTAGTAACTCCTTGTATAAATACTTAGACAAACAAATTGTAGGAAGGAATCTATATAGATAGATAGATGGGTAGGGCCATGAGGATGATCAGGGGACTGGAGTACCTCCTGTATGAAGATAGGCTGAGGAAGCTGGGGCTGTTCAGCCTGGAGAAGAGAAGGCTGCGTGGAGACCTCATAGCAGCCTTCCAGTATCTGAAGGGGGCCTATAGGGATGCTGGACAGGGACTCTTCATTAGACACTGTAGTGATAGGACAAGGGGTAACGGGTTAAAACTTAAACAGAGGAAGTTTAGATTGGATATAAGGAGGAAATTCTTTCCTGTTAGGGTGGTGAGGCACTGGAATAGGTTGCCCAGGGAGGCTGTGAATGCTCCATCCCTGGCAGTGTTCAAGACCAGGTTGGACGAGGCCTTGGGTGATATGATTTAGGGTAAGGTGTCCCTGCCCACGTCAGGGGGGTTGGAACTAGATGATCTTAAGGTCCTTTCCAACCCTAATTAATCTATGATTCTATGATTCTATGTTCAGGATGGGCACAGTTAAACTAACTGATAAGTAGAAGGGCAGGATGATTGATATGTTTGTGGTGTTAATGAACACATTAAGCTGGTGCAAACATCTACTGGGGAGTATCCTGGACCAGCAGATGTCCAGGATGGAAGCAGTTAAACTAACTGATAAGTAGAAGGCCAGGATGATTGCTATGTCTGTAATGTTAATTAAGCTGGTGCTTCAAAGACTGCCAGAAGTAATGAAGATTGTTGGGAGAAGGAAACGACCCTCAGAGACCACCATAACGTTTTTGTATGCATGTGGGAAACTTTCTGGAAAATGATGTAATTCATGTGTAGCCTCATGAATATGTATGTATGCCCAGAGACTGTATAAGGACAGCTTGTGTGACAATAGGGGGATACACGTTAGGAGGAGCTATCCCCTGTGTCTCCTGGTGCTGCAATAAAGAATACCTGCTTGTCAACTTGCAAACTTTGTTGGCGAGTTTGTTCCTGGAGTTTTCTCCAAACCAATTTGACACCCCAGATGGGACACTCTTTGCTCAGCTGCAAGACCCGCTGAGGACAGGGCTCCCTAGGGCCATCGGGAACTTTTCCCGGAGGGGAGCTCTCGACTCATTTGGATTACTGTGGGAGCAGACAAGGACCATCTTCATAAAAGGTATTATTTTCTTTTGTATAGTCTGTAAGGTGCAGGGGGCATATTACATAAAGACTAAATTATTTTGGTAAGCGTACACAAGGTTTGGAAGCCTTCCATAAATCAAGATAGGAAATCTCGTAGGTAAAGGCGTATACCTAGCTGGTAGCATCTGTTTGGTATACACCCTCAAGAAGCAGGGGGCATCTTGTGGTTTGAGTCCTACAAGATGCAGTGGGGGTCTTGTAGAAACAGTTTTGGATTTTATTGGTATTTGACTTATGTCGTGGCTTGTTATAGTGATGATTTTGGTCATGTGATTTTGGTACTGCTGACAGGCTGGTATAACTGTGTTATCAATTGTTTGTTTGACAGATTTTTAGTCTCTCTCTCAAGTGTTGCAACTGTGTGGAGTGTGTCTGTGGGATCCCGTGTGTGTGTGTGTGTGTGAACGTGAGACTGATAATGGGAAATCGACAGAGTGAAGAGATCATGAAAAAGAGTCCTTTAAGGGTGCATTTTGGCACATTGGAAAGAACTGGGAGGGTTTCCTGGGGGCTCGGTAAATGAGAAAACGTTGATAAAATATTGTAACCAATGGTGGCCTTTGTATACTTTGGAAGATCAGGAAAAATGGCCTAAAAATGGAACTTTGAACTATGATACATTTTTACAGTTAACGTTGGTTTTGAGGTGGCAAGGAAAATGGGATGAAGTATTGTATGCAGATATGTTTTTCACTTTAAGAAACCACCCGGAGTGACAGACAGAATGCAAAATTAATATAGCTCCTCCAGATCCCTTAATTTGGCTTTGTAAAAGGACAGGAAAAAACTGAAAGCTAAGCTGGAGAGATGTTGTTCAGACTGTGATACTGGCGAAAGATTTTTGAAGTTAAGGAAAACCAAGGGAGAAAGGAGGGGAGCTTGCGCAGCTCCTGTGTTTGAGCATGTATGAGTGCTGGGGAGGCAGAGGTGGGGGGATGTTGGGCAGAGGTGGGGAAGTGGATTCTTCTCCTGTGGGACCCAATCGGTGTGGGTGCTGTGGGGAGTTTGGATGTTGGAAGTGAGACTGCCCTGGGGGAAGTGCCATGGGGTGGCTCCAGTGACTGAATTGGAACTAGACTGGGGAATCTACCCTAGCAGATCCACTGGTTAAATTAAAACTAGGGACGAGTGATTTGGAGAAAACTCCAGGAACAAACTTGCCAACAAAGTTTTCAAGAGGACAAGGACAAGAGGTATTCTTTATTGTGGCGCCAGGAGGCACAGGGGATAGCTCCTCCTAACGTGTGACCCTGTATTGCTACACAAGCCTTCCTTATATAGTCCCTGGGCATATACACATATTCATGAGGCTACGTATGGATTACATTATTTTCCAGAAAGTTCCCCGCATGCTTACAAAATAGTAGTGGTGGTCTCTGAGGGTCGTTTCCTTCTTCCAACAATCTTCATCACTTCTGGCAGCTGTTGAAGCACGCACAGTAGATGCTTATACCAGCTTAATTAGTTCGTTAACACCACAGACACAACAATCCTCCTGTCCTTCTACTTATCAGTTAGTTTAACTGCAGCCCATCCTGGACACCTGCCATTCTCAGATATTTCTTATCCGTGCATCCTGTTCTTCTAGACTGTTTTTCTTACATTCATTTTGTACTAAGGTCATAGGGCCTAAAACTACGTCAACTACAATGGTTTATCTTGTACAAGAATTCTCAGTATATTCTCTAGTTGTACTCAACTTTTTTTTTTTTTCTGTGCATCATGCACCTCAGTAATTTTCCATTGCTACTGTTACAAAGCCATCAAATTTGACATTACTTAAAACATATTCTAAAGGTTTATATATTCCATTTTGTAATTTTGTGCACCCCTTGTATCACTAGAGGAAATAAAGTGGAAATTTAGTGGATACAGGGGCAACGGAATTTTTAGTGGATACAGGAGCAACTTATTCAGCGTTAAATCAGAGGGAAAAGAATTTGTTACAGATGTGGGAGCTACTGGCCAGCAAGCAAAAAAAAAAAAAAGATAAAAAAAGGGGAAAAAAAAAAGAAAAAAAAGAAGAGGCAATCTTTCTGAAACCCTTAAAGTACAAATTGGGAAAACAAATAGGAATGCATAAATTTTTATGCATGCCAAATTCTCCAAAATCTTTATTAGGGTGAGAAGCAACATTTAAAGAAGGCAAAATGGAATTTAGAATTAAAAAAACTTTTTTGAGTTTATCTTTAATTCTACAGTAAAGCAAACAGGAGGACCTCCCTGAAATAGAAGGAATCCTTAATCAGGTATATCTGGGAGTATGGGCTTCTGAAGTTCCAGGTAAGGCGAAAAATGCTTTGCCTGTTAAAGTAGAAATAAAAAAGGGGGGCCTGCCCAATTAGAATAAAGCAATATCCCTTAAAATTGGAGGATCAAAGGGAATTAAAAAAAATCATTGATAAATTTTAAAATATAGATTATTAATGGAATGTGAATTGGAATATAATACTCCTATCCTGCCATCTAAGAAATAAAGTTGCGGATTGGTCCAAGATCTCAGAGCAATCAACAAATTTGCAGAGTATATTTGTCCAGTAATAGCTAATACGTATACCTTATTGACTAAATTGAATAATAATCAGAATTGGTTTGCCCTCTTGGATTTAAAGGACGCTTTCTTTTGCTTACCATTGGCCAAAGAAAACGAGAATTTATTTGCTTTTGAATGGGAAAATCTTGACACAGGAAGGAAAACCCAAATAACCTGGACGGTATTACCTCAACGGTTTAAAACCAGTCCAACGATTTTTTAAAAATCAGTTAGCACTGGGACTAGAATCATGGAAACCACCCACTCAGTCGGGGACTCTGTTACAATATGTGGATGACCTATTAACTGCCACAGAAACAAAGGAAGAATGTGTCCAGTGAATGGTGGGATTATTGAATTTTCTGGGACTGAATGGTTATCGGGGATCCAGACAAAAGGCCCAACAAATTCAAACCTGAGTTTCCTACCTAGGATATGAAATAACAGGAGGACAGAGAGAACTTGGAACCGCTAGAAAAGAAGCTGTTTGTCAAACTTCATGACCGTCGACCATCAAGGAGCTCCAGACATTCCTGGGAATGACTGGATGATGCTGACTTTGGATGCATGATTATGGTGTTCTGGTAAGACCACTATATGAACTGCTGAAAGGAAATCCTCTTTAGAATGGACTGATTCAGCAGAGGGGGGCTTTTAGAAATTTAAAAACAGAGCTAATGAGAGCTGCAGCTCTGTGACTTCCGGATGTGACTAAATCCTTTTGGCTATATTCCTATCAAGAACAGGGAATAGCTTTGGGGGGGCCTCGCTCAGAAACTAGAACCCCATAAAAGGGTAGTGGCATATTTTCCAAAACAGCTGCATGAAGCGAGCAAAGGATGGCCAAGATGCCTAAGAGCTGTGGTGGTAGTTGTCATGAATACTGAAGAGGCTCGCAAATTCACCTTGGGACAAAAGATTACTGTGCTGGTGTCCCATGTTGTATCAGCAGTGCTGGAGCAGAAAGGAGCCCACTGGTTATCTCCTTCACGTTTTTTAAAATACCAGGCCACCCTTGTGGAACACGATGATATGGAAATTGTAGTCACTAATGTTGTGAATCCAGCATCCTTTTTGCAGGAACAACCAACAGAACTACTAACACACGACTGCTTGGCCACTGTAGAGACTGTATATTTGAGCCGACCAGACTTGAAAGAAAAACCTCTGGAAGATGCTGAGCGAGAGCCCTGTAATTGGCTAAAGACAAAAGGATAAATATTTGGACTGATTCTAAATACGCATTTGGTGTGGTCCATGCACATGGTGCCATCTGGAAAGAACACACTTTTGAACACACAAGGGAAACAGACTAAACATGCCACAGAAATTGTGCGACTACTGGAAGCTGTTCAGCTACCTGTCGAGGTTTAAACCCAGCCAGACAGCTCGTTCACTCACTCCTCCCCTTCTTTCCCTCCCCCTACTCCCGGAGGGACAGAGAGGAGAATCAAAAGAATGCAACTCCCACGGGTTGAGATAAGAACAGTTTAGTAACTAAGGTATAACACAAATCACTACTGCTGCCACCAATAATAATAATGATAAAGGAAATAGCAAGGGAAGAGAATACAACACCTCACCACCAGCCGACCAATAACTTGCCCCCCCCCCCCCAGCCCGACCAAGCACCGACCGATACCTCCTCCAACCCCGCAGTCTACCAGCCCTTCCGGGTAACTCTCAGTTGCATCCTGGGCATGACATGCTGTGGTATGGAATACTTCTTTGTTCAGTTTAGGTCAGGTGTCCTGTCTCTGCTTCCTCCCGGCTTACCCCTCCTCCCTGGCAGAGCATGAGGCTCACAAAGTCCTTGGCCAGACCAAAACATCAGTGTTATCAGCTCTGTTCCCAGGCCAAAAGTCAAAACACAGCTCTGCACCAGCTACCAAGAAGGAGAAAAATGACAGCTACTGCTGAACCCAGGACACTACCTGAGAAAGTAGCTATTATGTATTGTCGAGGGCATCAACATGGTGACTCTGATCAGGAAATTGGAAATAATTTGGCCAATTTTGAAGCCAAACGAGCAGCTGAACAATCTAAAATCATGTCCTTAATCCCTGATGGCAAAATAACAATTGGGAAATCTAAACCTAGATATTCAAAAGAGGATAAAAAGTTGATTGAAGATCTGAAAGGACAGGAAAACAAAGGGTTGGGTTCAGATACCTGATGGGCAAATACTAACTCCCTATAACCAACTCTGGAAGTTAGTTCAGGAGGAACATAATAAAACTCATTGGGGTAGTAACTCCTTGTATAAATACTTAGACAAGCAAATTGTAGGAACGAATCTATATGCCATAGTTCAATTAGTGACAATGTCAGCTCTGTCTCAAGAATAATCCTAAAACTGAACATAGAAATCAAATTGGGACAATTGGGAGAGGAAGTTATCTGGGACAGCAGTGGCAAATAGATTTTTCTGAACTACCGAGAAAAGGAGGTTATTGATATTTGTTGGTGTTAACAGATACTTTTTCAGGCTAGCCAGAAGCATTCCCTTGCAGGATAAATAATGCAAAACAAGTGACTAAACCATTATTTAACGAGATAATACCTCTTTTTGTAGTACCAGAGGCTATTTCTTCCGACTGAAGCTCGCACTTTCGTGCAGAATTGTTACAAGTTTTCTCCGAATCACCCGCTTCCTCTTAGGAGGCAGGTGAGCATGTCCTCACCTCCCTCATCAACCCACCACACCGGTCTTGGATGCATTATGAGGTCTGGGCAAAGCCTGAAGCTCCCATGCTTTCTCCAGGTCAGGGAGGCTGAGCTGCTGGATGCTGTGTTAGAGCAAGGCTTTGATGTATTGCATCACCCTCCAGGCCACCGAAATCTTAAAGGGGTTTGTGGTCTCGTGAGGGAGAAGTAGCGTGCCTGGAATCGCTGGTGACAGGCTAGCTTCAGCAGCAGTTGGGTGGTAAGAATGGCAGGGCATCCCTGCTCCACAGCTTGACCCTGGGGTGCAGAGTGGGATGTGGGGCCATTCTTCAGGCTTCATTGTATTATTTTTGATGCTCTGGTATTTTTAAAACAAACAGAAAAAAGTTACTACTCTGTGAGAGCTTCTAAAAGAGGTCCATCACTTCCATAAACCTCACACATATAAATTATTGTCTTGTATTAGTCACTTAAAAGGATAGGTTGCTTAGTTATTTTGATCACAGTAATCACTTATTTACAAGGTAGGGAAAAATGACAAGCACTTCCAAGCTGTGGCAGAGGAGGTAGGGCTGCAGAAGCATTTCCTTCCTCCCCACAAATGCAAATGCTTTTTAATTTCCTAGTTGCATCAGTGGTGGTGCCCAGCCCATGCACACCCCAGGATCTTCTTTCCTGCTCTGGCAGCAGTGGTGTGATGGAAGCTGAGCTGCTGGGAGCCCAAGGTGGCGGAAGCTGTAGGAGTGGGGGTGGCTGAAGGGAACTGGTTCTTCATGGAACAAGGACTGCAGAGGAGTTGGGCTGTGGCTGGGTAGGAGGGTGGAACATGGAGTGGGGACCCAGGGATAGAAACGTAAGTAGGGAAGAGTAAAAGGAAAATGGTATGAGATCTGCAGGGGACACCCCTCACACTGCCCTCCTTCCTGCTCTGCTTCACCTCATTCAGACAAATTGCTCTTCTGCAGATGTGCTGCCTCACACTTCTGGGGTGCAGGAGTTGCGAGGTCCCTTTTATGGTTCCTCCTGAGAAAAGGTGCTGTGATCCACAGCCTTTGGGACTCACGCAGGAAAGAGGCTCAGATGATTATTTTTCGGAGGGTAGGGGGAAGAAGGGGTCTGGTAGAAGTTAAATGCATTGCCCTGAAACGTGTTGCAACCTGAGGAAGGTGTTTGTTTTTTTTTCTTAAAAGCTTGTCTGTCTTCCTCCCAGTTCTATCATCCCAATAACAAGGTATTACCTCCCCTCACAGCTTCACCTTCCAGCTTTCACCCTGTGTTTTCCACATGCTTCTGCTTAGGAATCTGCCGTGCCTCCCCTGCTTCCCATCAAAAGATATGGTGCTCGGAGCCTACCTCCATAAAAGCCCCTAATTCCATTAAAGTCCATTACAAGCTCCTCTCCTGCAGTTCCCAGAGGAGTGTGGGGCAGCATCTATCAGAGACCACAAGAAAAAAAAATGGCCACTTTGAACAAATCCCAGGGCCCCTTGACAAGCAGAGATTCCCAGCTGTTTACAAACCGTCCTCGCTTCCTCCTAAGAGAGAGGTAAAATGGAAGCAGGGTAAATACGCATTTTAGAATCACCCAGATTTAGTCCTTCAAAGGATTTATTACAACCTTTTATTTTCATGTGTGGAAAGTGGAATCTTATCTAGTATGCCGTCTGGTCCAGCAGGGACCTTCAGGGGCACGCTGTGCCTGGGTGTTAAAAATTGATCGAATGCATTAAAGCAGTTGAAATGGAAAGGAGGGTATCTGGGCAATTAACAATCTGATGCTTTCAGCAGCTGCTTGCAACATGGATCCAGTGTATCAGCAACAGGTGCCACTGAAATTTGCTGGAGAAAGGAAACAAGTACACTAGCCATGCTGCTGCCACCAAAATCCCAATATCAAAGCGAGCTAGCAGCCACTTAGCTTGGTGTATGTGGGATTTTAGTAGGGATCAGATGCAAGGGGTTGTAGGAGATAAATGCCTTGAATTTTAATTTATGCTGTTTGCAAGAAGCAGAAGCTGCTGGTGCCAGGGTGGTTTGTGTCCCCTCTGCTATGCTGGGGAGCTGTGCCAGTGACATTCAGAGTACAGCAAGCAAAATCATATTAAGATAACATCACAGCCTTTCTGGTTTACTGTTTGCAAGACAGCCATAAGATCATTAAATTGCAGAACAGGGAGGTTCCTGCTGCCAAGGAACTCTGCTCAAGATAAGATGTGGGTTGAATTGCCACCAAAATTTGAGTTGATATGACAAGAAATTTGGAGCCGATTCAAGGCTTGATTCACACAAAACATTGCAGCATGCAGGTAAACACTGGGCAGGATTGGTTCCCGGGGCAGTTCGGCTGCTCCAAGCCAGGGCCTCGTGTGGGTTGCGCAGGCTGACACCATGCAGTGCCTGTGCAAGGCTGGGCTGGGGCTGAAGACATTTGTAGTACCCAAATTTACACCCATTCTTGTGTACAGTACCAACAAGGAGAGGACAAAATCTGGCAGGTTCTGTAGATGAAGGTCAGGCAACTGTTCACAGGTCCTCCCTGTCCTTACCTCCATCACCCCCTCCCCAGCCCTTTTGGGGGAGGTGGAAGCAGCCTGGCAGCTAAAGGGACTGACTTTGGAGGCTTACAGTAGTAATAAAAACACCTGTAATGTGAGGGCAGTTTTGCTAGTCGGTTGTCTCTAGCTGAGATGGGGCAGATGGGATCTGGTGGGTTTGCAGGGAGGTGAGTGAGGTGGAATTTCCCTTAAGAGCAGAGGTGTTGCTGTCTGGGTTACCCAATGGTCAAAATTGGAACTGAGAGCACCTGGGGCACTGGGTTACTCAGGAAAGTTGCTTGTTTTGTGATGCCATGGCTGGACAAGCAGGAAAAGGAGTGAGAAGAAAGAGCTGCATCGTTAAAACTACATGCAGCCTCTGTAACAGCACTGCAACCTTGCTTTGATGGTTCCTCTGTGTCACCCACCATGTCCCTGCCACACAGCCTTTGTGCCTCCTGCCCTTTGGCTGCTGCAGGTACTGAGGCTCCAGACCTGGAGCTCAGGTTTCTCTGTGCTGTCCTGATTGTGGATAGTCTGATCTTCAGGCTCCCTCTTTCAGATCCCCTGGGGAGAATTCCTCACCTTGCCATTGCTCAGCAAAACTGCCATCCGCAATAACAACCTTTTTCTCCTGCAGCGTCTTCCAGGCAGTGGAAGTGATGCACTCCCAGGACTCTGGGTGCTCAGCCCAGCCTGTGGCACACGGAGGCATTTAGGCAATTCTGCAGAAGCACCTGAAGGCAGGACATCAGGAAGAAATTACTTAAAAATTGTGCCTTAAAAAGCAGCTAAGCATTTTCCAATTGAGGAGCTT
Source organism: Pezoporus wallicus (assembly GCF_028554395.1). Taxonomy (NCBI): domain Eukaryota; kingdom Metazoa; phylum Chordata; class Aves; order Psittaciformes; family Psittacidae; genus Pezoporus; species Pezoporus wallicus. The sequence goes on from NW_026642349.1 coordinate 77,828, forward strand.
TGTTTCCATCAAAGGCTGCACAGAGACACAAAGCCTGCCCTGCTGGGATTCTGCCTGGCACTCCAGTTCTGCTATTACCACTTTCCCTCATTCAGTGTTTCTGGCACTGCTGACTTTTGGGCCATGTTGCACCAGAGCAAGTACAAAGTGGCTCAGAGTTCCCGTTACCGGAATGTTCTCTGCAAAAGGATGGAGCAATGTGTAAAAACATCTCACTGTGACCTGCCATCCCAGCAGTGGCTTTGCACATCTTTCCTGCAAAAGGACTTTAGGTTAGCACAGTTCCACAAGCAGTGTGACATTTGTGCCTCTCTGGTGCCTCATCTCTTAGCCTGCCTGCATTCTTATGATTACAAAGTGCTGTATGTGCAGGGGAGATGAGATACCATAACATATCCAGAGCCATTTGGTTTTGTAATACCACTTTAGGCAGGTCGTGTATTAGTGGATCTGTCGATTGTTCCTGCAAAAAGGATGCAGAACACCATAATCAGGGATCCAAAGTCTGCACCATTCTGTCATTCCCAGGAATGTCTGGAGCTCCTTGACGGTTGACAGCTGTGGAGTCTGGCAAACGGCTTCTTTTCTGGCAGTTCCAAGTTCTCTCTGTCCTCCTGTTATTTCATATCCTAGGTAGGAAACTCAGGTTTGGATTAGTTGGGCCTTTTGTCTGGATACCCAATAACCATTCAGTCCCAGAAAATTTAATAATTCCACTGTCCACTGGATACATTCTTCCTTTGTTTCTGTAGCATTTAACAGGTCATCCACATATTGTAACAGAGTCCCCGTCTGAGCAGGTGGCTTTCATGATTCTAGTTCTCGTGCTAACTGAATTCCAAAAATTGCTGGACTGGTTTTAAACCCCTGTGGTAATACTGTCCAAGTTAATTGAGTTTTTCTTCCTGTGTCAGGATTTTCCCATTCGAAAGCAAATAATTTTGGCTTTCTTTGGCCAATGGTAAGCAAAAGAAAGCGTCCTTTAAATCCAGGACGGCAAACCATTTCTGATTATTATTCAGTTTAGTCAATAAGTCATATGAATTAGCTACTACTGGACAAATATCCTCTGCAATTTTGTTGATTACCCTGAGATCGCAAACCAATCTGCAACTTTTCCCATCATATTTCTTTACTGTCTTTACTGTCCAGATAGAAGTATTATATTCCAATTCACATTCAGTTAATAATCTATATTTTAAAATTTATCAATGATTTTTTGATTCCTTTTGATATTCTAATTTTAAGGGATACTCTTTTATTCTAATTGGGCAGGCCCCCCTATTTTATTTCCACTTTAACAGGCAAAGCATTTTTCGTCTTACCTGGAACTTCAGATGCCCATACTCCCAGATAAACCTGATTAAGGATTTCTTCTATTTCAGGGAGGTCCTCCTTTTTGCTTGTCTGTTGAATTAAAGATAAACTCAAAACTGCAATTAATTGATTGTTTTTAACTCTAAATTCCATTTTGCCTTCTTTAAATGTTGCTTCTCGCCCTAATAAAGATTTTGGAGAGTTTGGCATGCATAAAAATTTATGCATTCCTATTTCTTTTCCCAATTTGTACTTTAAAGGTTTCAGAAAGAATGCCTTCCCCCCCCCCCGCGCTTTTCCTTTGCGGCCAGACACTCTGTGGTGTCTGGCAAACAGCAGCAAAGGGAGGAGGAAGCAGCAGCTATGGATCAACCCCTGGGGTTCCCTGGCTGCTGGGGGGTTTGGAGATGGGGGGCACAGCCTGCTGGGGGTGAGCTGGGACTGTAAGGGAGCCTTTCAAGGGAATGTCATTTGTCAGAAACTACTAATGGATTGAAAGCCAAACTGTATGAGGAAAAATCCCAGCAAGTGTCTTCAGAGTGTGAGTGGGCAGGGTGAGCAGCTGTGAGAAAAAAAAAAAAAGGAAAACCAAGGGGGAAAGTGGGGGAGCTCGTGCAGCTCCTGTGTTTGAGTGTGGGAGGCGGGATTTGCCAGACACCACAGAGGAGACACTGTGGTACTTGTTTTGAACCAGACATCAGGTGTGAAGGCAACTGCTGTTTCTCTGGGTCTGTTCCAGTACTTGCAGAAGATGGAAGGTCCTTACACGAGCAGCTCCCCTTCTTGTGCCTCCAGACCCGGTGTCACCTACTACAAGCACACAGTGAATGCATCCCGGGGAGCAGCAGTGAGCAGTTGTCCCTGCAGCCACATTGGCTCCACCACCTTGCTAAGCAGTGCGGTGGGGACAAGCAGAACCCACACCACATGTCCTTTCAGCCTTTCCCAACCTCAAACACAGCCTGCCCACCTACAGGATCTTTTTTCTCAGGTGAAGGGCTCACCTAAGTGCCGTTGACATCCAAAAGCACTGAAAATATACATCTGTATTATATGAAAACAAGAACTTCCATCCCGGAACCACAGTCCAGACAGGCTGATGCCTTCCAGCTGCTGACAGAGGTCTCATGCAAACATGCAGGAAATACTCTTAGAAAAGGGTCAGGAAATGCTCTTGGGAAAGGTATGGTCCTTTCTGATCCCTGGATGGCCTGATGAAGACCAGCTTCACAAGAGTTCTCTGCACCCTGCTCCCACCAAAACACCCACCAGCCTCTGCCAGGGTCAGGTTCTCTCCCAGGAAAGAATTCCAGGGAAGGGAAGCACAGCTCACTGTCCCACAGCAGCTGAGAGATCAGATCCTGGTCTGGTGATGAAGGCACCACTACCACTTACCCTAGGCATATGAGATTTGCAGTGTCCTCAGGGATAAGGACCATTCTCCTTCTCCTGCCCTCCACAGCCAGATGATGCAGCCAGGAGGGCAGCCACTATGAGGCAGGGGCTGACACGCTCCTGTGACTGTGATATGCTGCTGTCTGCTCTGTTGATAGAAAACCTCGCCTTCCAAAACTGTCAGTCTAACACTTCTTTATTTCCTGAGGAGGTGGCAGGAAACACCATGTGATTTGTTCTTGGGGACACACGGCTCCTTTCAGGCCCACTGGAAGGCAACAGCTGTAGTGACAACACGGGACCCTGAAAACCTGCACAAGCAGGTCTTCTATGGAAACACAACAAATATTCTGCTATTACGGGTGCATTTTGGCACACTGGAAAGAACTTGGAGGGTCTCCTGGAGGCTCGGTAAATAAGAAAACATTGGTAAAATATTGTAACCGATGGTGGCCTTTGTATACTTTGGAAGATCAGGAAAAATGGCCTAAAGATGGAACTCTGAACTATAATACATTGTTACAATTAATGTTGTTTTGTGGGGGCAAGGAAAATGGGATGAGGTAATGTATGCAGATGTTTTTCACTTTAAGAAATCATGTGGAGTGACAGACTGAATGCAAAATTAATATAGCTCTGCCAGATCCCTTAATTTTTCTTTGGAAAAGGACAGGGAAAAACTGAAAGTTAAGCTGGAGATGTTCAGCCTGTGATATTGGGGAAAGATGTTTAAAGTTAAAAAAACAGTAATCAGGAAGATAGGTTGGAAAATCATGTATCACAGGTACCTCCGAGAGGATCACCCTCTGCATCTGTCCTATCAGATATAGATAAGGAGGAGGAGATTGCTGTCACTGGCAACAAGCAGCATATTCACATTCAGAGTTAAGAAGGGGTTAAACCAGAAGTGCTGTTGCAGAGGCAGGCATCTGCAGCCCCTGCGGGCAGGGTGAGCAGCTGTGAGAAAAAAAAAAAAAAAGGAAAACCAAGGGGAAAAGTGGGGGAGCTCGTGCAGCTCCTGTGTTTGAGCGTGGGGGGCGGGATGTCAGGCGGAGGTGGGGGAGTGGGCTCTTCTGTGGAACCGGATAGGTGTGCGTGCTATGGGGAGTTTGGGCGTTGGAAGTGAGACCGCCCTGGGGGGCGGGGGGGCAGTGCCATGGGGTGGCTCCGGTGACTGAATTGGAACTAGACTGACAGGGACCTGGGTAATCTACCCTAGCAGATCCACTGGTTAAGTTAAAACGAGGGACTAGAGGAAATAAAGTGGAATTTTAGTGCATACAGGAGCAACATATTTGGTGTTAAATAGGAGAGAAAAGAATTCTTTACAGATGTGGTAGCTACTGGCCGCAAAGGAAAAGCGCGGGGGGGGGGGGGGGGGGGGGGGGGGCAAAATGGAATTTAGAGTTAAAAACAATCAATTAATTGCAGTTTTGAGTTTATCTTTAATTCAACAGACAAGCAAAAGGAGGACCTCCCTGAAATAGAAGAAATCCTTAATCAGGTTTATCTGGGAGTATGGGCATCTGAAGTTCCAGGTAAGACGAAAAATGCTTTGCCTGTTAAAGTGGAAATAAAATAGGGGGGCCTGCCCAATTAGAATAAAAGAGTATCCCTTAAAATTAGAATATCAAAAGGAATCAAAAAATCATTGATAAATTTTAAAATATAGATTATTAACTGAATGTGAATTGGAATATAATACTTCTATCTGGACAGTAAAGACAGTAAAGAAATATGATGGGAAAAGTTGCAGATTGGTTTGCGATCTCAGGGTAATCAACAAAATTGCAGAGGATATTTGTCCAGTAGTAGCTAATTCATATGACTTATTGACTAAACTGAATAATAATCAGAAATGGTTTGCCGTCCTGGATTTAAAGGACGCTTTCTTTTGCTTACCATTGGCCAAAGAAAGCCAAAATTATTTGCTTTCGAATGGGAAAATCCTGACACAGGAAGAAAAACTCAATTAACTTGGACAGTATTACCACAGGGGTTTAAAACCAGTCCAGCAATTTTTGGAATTCAGTTAGCACGAGAACTAGAATCATGAAAGCCACCTGCTCAGACGGGGACTCTGTTACAATATGTGGATGACCTGTTAAATGCTACAGAAACAAAGGAAGAATGTATCCAGTGGACAGTGGAATTATTAAATTTTCTGGGACTGAATGGTTATTGGGTATCCAGACAAAAGGCCCAACTAATCCAAACCTGAGTTTCCTACCTAGGATATGAAATAACAGGAGGACAGAGAGAACTTGGAACTGCCAGAAAAGAAGCCGTTTGCCAGACTCCACAGCTGTCAACCGTCAAGGAGCTCCAGACATTCCTGGGAATGACAGAATGGTGCAGACTTTGGATCCCTGATTATGGTGTTCTGCATCCTTTTTGCAGGAACAATCGACAGATCCACTAATACACGACCTGCCTAAAGTGGTATTACAAAACCAAATGGCTCTGGATATGTTATGGTATCTCATCTCCCCTGCACATACAGCACTTTGTAATCATAAGAATGCAGGCAGGCTAAGAGATGAGGCACCAGAGAGGCACAAATGTCACACTGCTTGTGGAACTGTGCTAACCTAAAGTCCTTTTGCAGGAAAGATGTGCAAAGCCACTGCTGGGATGGCAGGTCACAGTGAGATGTTTTTACACATTGCTCCATCCTTTTGCAGAGAACATTCCGGTAACGGGAACTCTGAGCCACTTTGTACTTGCTCTGGTGCAACATGGCCCAAAAGTCAGCAGTGCCAGAAACACTGAATGAGGGAAAGTGGTAATAGCAGAACTGGAGTGCCAGGCAGAATCCCAGCAGGGCAGGCTTTGTGTCTCTGTGCAGCCTTTGATGGAAACAAAGCTCCTCAATTGGAAAATGCTTAGCTGCTTTTTAAGGCACAATTTTTAAGTAATTTCTTCCTGATGTCCTGCCTTCAGGTGCTTCTGCAGAATTGCCTAAATGCCTCCGTGTGCCACAGGCTGGGCTGAGCACCCAGAGTCCTGGGAGTGCATCACTTCCACTGCCTGGAAGACGCTGCAGGAGAAAAAGGTTGTTATTGCGGATGGCAGTTTTGCTGAGCAATGGCAAGGTGAGGAATTCTCCCCAGGGGATCTGAAAGAGGGAGCCTGAAGATCAGACTATCCACAATCAGGACAGCACAGAGAAACCTGAGCTCCAGGTCTGGAGCCTCAGTACCTGCAGCAGCCAAAGGGCAGGAGGCACAAAGGCTGTGTGGCAGGGACATGGTGGGTGACACAGAGGAACCATCAAAGCAAGGTTGCAGTGCTGTTACAGAGGCTGCATGTAGTTTTAACGATGCAGCTCTTTCTTCTCACTCCTTTTCCTGCTTGTCCAGCCATGGCATCACAAAACAAGCAACTTTCCTGAGTAACCCAGTGCCCCAGGTGCTCTCAGTTCCAATTTTGACCATTGGGTAACCCAGACAGCAACACCTCTGCTCTTAAGGGAAATTCCACCTCACTCACCTCCCTGCAAACCCACCAGATCCCATCTGCCCCATCTCAGCTAGAGACAACCGACTAGCAAAACTGCCCTCACATTACAGGTGTTTTTATTACTACTGTAAGCCTCCAAAGTCAGTCCCTTTAGCTGCCAGGCTGCTTCCACCTCCCCCAAAAGGGCTGGGGAGGGGGTGATGGAGGTAAGGACAGGGAGGACCTGTGAACAGTTGCCTGACCTTCATCTACAGAACCTGCCAGATTTTGTCCTCTCCTTGTTGGTACTGTACACAAGAATGGGTGTAAATTTGGGTACTACAAATGTCTTCAGCCCCAGCCCAGCCTTGCACAGGCACTGCATGGTGTCAGCCTGCGCAACCCACACTAGGCCCTGGCTTGGAGCAGCCGAACTGCCCCGGGAACCAATCCTGCCCAGTGTTTACCTGCATGCTGCAATGTTTTGTGTGAATCAAGCCTTGAATCGGCTCCAAATTTCTTGTCATATCAACTCAAATTTTGGTGGCAATTCAACCCACATCTTATCTTGAGCAGAGTTCCTTGGCAGCAGGAACCTCCCTGTTCTGCAATTTAATGATCTTATGGCTGTCTTGCAAACAGTAAACCAGAAAGGCTGTGATGTTATCTTAATATGATTTTGCTTGCTGTACTCTGAATGTCACTGGCACAGCTCCCCAGCATAGCAGAGGGGACACAAACCACCCTGGCACCAGCAGCTTCTGCTTCTTGCAAACAGCATAAATTAAAATTCAAGGCATTTATCTCCTACAACCCCTTGCATCTGATCCCTACTAAAATCCCACATACACCAAGCTAAGTGGCTGCTAGCTCGCTTTGATATTGGGATTTTGGTGGCAGCAGCATGGCTAGTGTACTTGTTTCCTTTCTCCAGCAAATTTCAGTGGCACCTGTTGCTGATACACTGGATCCATGTTGCAAGCAGCTGCTGAAAGCATCAGATTGTTAATTGCCCAGATACCCTCCTTTCCATTTCAACTGCTTTAATGCATTCGATCAATTTTTAACACCCAGGCACAGCGTGCCCTGAAGGTCCCTGCTGGACCAGACGGCATACTAGATAAGATTCCACTTTCCACACATGAAAATAAAAGGTTGTAATAAATCCTTTGAAGGACTAAATCTGGGTGATTCTAAAATGCGTATTTACCCTGCTTCCATTTTACCTCTCTCTTAGGAGGAAGCGAGGACGGTTTGTAAACAGCTGGGAATCTCTGCTTGTCAAGGGGCCCTGGGATTTGTTCAAAGTGGCCATTTTTTTTTCTTGTGGTCTCTGATAGATGCTGCCCCACACTCCTCTGGGAACTGCAGGAGAGGAGCTTGTAATGGACTTTAATGGAATTAGGGGCTTTTATGGAGGTAGGCTCCGAGCACCATATCTTTTGATGGGAAGCAGGGGAGGCACGGCAGATTCCTAAGCAGAAGCATGTGGAAAACACAGGGTGAAAGCTGGAAGGTGAAGCTGTGAGGGGAGGTAATACCTTGTTATTGGGATGATAGAACTGGGAGGAAGACAGACAAGCTTTTAAGAAAAAAAAACAAACACCTTCCTCAGGTTGCAACACGTTTCAGGGCAATGCATTTAACTTCTACCAGACCCCTTCTTCCCCCTACCCTCCGAAAAATAATCATCTGAGCCTCTTTCCTGCGTGAGTCCCAAAGGCTGTGGATCACAGCACCTTTTCTCAGGAGGAACCATAAAAGGGACCTCGCAACTCCTGCACCCCAGAAGTGTGAGGCAGCACATCTGCAGAAGAGCAATTTGTCTGAATGAGGTGAAGCAGAGCAGGAAGGAGGGCAGTGTGAGGGGTGTCCCCTGCAGATCTCATACCATTTTCCTTTTACTCTTCCCTACTTACGTTTCTATCCCTGGGTCCCCACTCCATGTTCCACCCTCCTACCCAGCCACAGCCCAACTCCTCTGCAGTCCTTGTTCCATGAAGAACCAGTTCCCTTCAGCCACCCCCACTCCTACAGCTTCCGCCACCTTGGGCTCCCAGCAGCTCAGCTTCCATCACACCACTGCTGCCAGAGCAGGAAAGAAGATCCTGGGGTGTGCATGGGCTGGGCACCACCACTGATGCAACTAGGAAATTAAAAAGCATTTGCATTTGTGGGGAGGAAGGAAATGCTTCTGCAGCCCTACCTCCTCTGCCACAGCTTGGAAGTGCTTGTCATTTTTCCCTACCTTGTAAATAAGTGATTACTGTGATCAAAATAACTAAGCAACCTATCCTTTTAAGTGACTAATACAAGACAATAATTTATATGTGTGAGGTTTATGGAAGTGATGGACCTCTTTTAGAAGCTCTCACAGAGTAGTAACTTTTTTCTGTTTGTTTTAAAAATACCAGAGCATCAAAAATAATACAATGAAGCCTGAAGAATGGCCCCACATCCCACTCTGCACCCCAGGGTCAAGCTGTGGAGCAGGGATGCCCTGCCATTCTTACCACCCAACTGCTGCTGAAGCTAGCCTGTCACCAGCGATTCCAGGCACGCTACTTCTCCCTCACGAGACCACAAACCCCTTTAAGATTTCGGTGGCCTGGAGGGTGATGCAATACATCAAAGCCTTGCTCTAACACAGCATCCAGCAGCTCAGCCTCCCTGACCTGGAGAAAGCATGGGAGCTTCAGGCTTTGCCCAGACCTCATAATGCATCCAAGACCGGTGTGGTGGGTTGATGAGGGAGGTGAGGACATGCTCACCTGCCTCCTAAGAGGAAGCGGGTGATTCGGAGAAAACTTGTAACAATTCTGCACGAAAGTGCGAGCTTCAGTCGGAAGAAATAGCCTCTGGTACTACAAAAAGAGGTATTATCTCGTTAAATAATGGTTTAGTCACTTGTTTTGCATTATTTATCCTGCAAGGGAATGCTTCTGGCTAGCCTGAAAAAGTATCTGTTAACACCAACAAATATCAATAACCTCCTTTTCTCGGTAGTTCAGAAAAATCTATTTGCCACTGCTGTCCCAGATAACTTCCTCTCCCAATTGTCCCAATTTGATTTCTATGTTCAGTTTTAGGATTATTCTTGAGACAGAGCTGACATTGTCACTAATTGAACTATGGCATATAGATTCGTTCCTACAATTTGCTTGTCTAAGTATTTATACAAGGAGTTACTACCCCAATGAGTTTTATTATGTTCCTCCTGAACTAACTTCCAGAGTTGGTTATAGGGAGTTAGTATTTGCCCATCAGGTATCTGAACCCAACCCTTTGTTTTCCTGTCCTTTCAGATCTTCAATCAACTTTTTATCCTCTTTTGAATATCTAGGTTTAGATTTCCCAATTGTTATTTTGCCATCAGGGATTAAGGACATGATTTTAGATTGTTCAGCTGCTCGTTTGGCTTCAAAATTGGCCAAATTATTTCCAATTTCCTGATCAGAGTCACCATGTTGATGCCCTCGACAATACATAATAGCTACTTTCTCAGGTAGTGTCCTGGGTTCAGCAGTAGCTGTCATTTTTCTCCTTCTTGGTAGCTGGTGCAGAGCTGTGTTTTGACTTTTGGCCTGGGAACAGAGCTGATAACACTGATGTTTTGGTCTGGCCAAGGACTTTGTGAGCCTCATGCTCTGCCAGGGAGGAGGGGTAAGCCGGGAGGAAGCAGAGACAGGACACCTGACCTAAACTGAACAAAGAAGTATTCCATACCACAGCATGTCATGCCCAGGATGCAACTGAGAGTTACCCGGAAGGGCTGGTAGACTGCGGGGTTGGAGGAGGTATCGGTCGGTGCTTGGTCGGGCTGGGGTGGGGGGTGAGTTATTGGTCGGCTGGTGGTGAGGTGTTGTATTCTCTTCCCTTGCTATTTCCTTTATCATTATTATTATTGGTGGCAGCAGTAGTGATTTGTGTTATACCTTAGTTACTAAACTGTTCTTATCTCAACCCGTGGGAGTTGCATTCTTTTGATTCTCCTCTCTGTCCCTCCGGGAGTAGGGGGAGGGAAAGAAGGGGAGGAGTGAGTGAACGAGCTGTCTGGCTGGGTTTAAACCTCGACAGGTAGCTGAACAGCTTCCAGTAGTCGCACAATTTCTGTGGCATGTTTAGTCTGTTTCCCTTGTGTGTTCAAAAGTGTGTTCTTTCCAGATGGCACCATGTGCATGGACCACACCAAATGCGTATTTAGAATCAGTCCAAATATTTATCCTTTTGTCTTTAGCCAATTACAGGGCTCTCGCTCAGCATCTTCCAGAGGTTTTTCTTTCAAGTCTGGTCGGCTCAAATATACAGTCTCTACAGTGGCCAAGCAGTCGTGTGTTAGTAGTTCTGTTGGTTGTTCCTGCAAAAAGGATGCTGGATTCACAACATTAGTGACTACAATTTCCATATCATCGTGTTCCACAAGGGTGGCCTGGTATTTTAAAAAACGTGAAGGAGATAACCAGTGGGCTCCTTTCTGCTCCAGCACTGCTGATACAACATGGGACACCAGCACAGTAATCTTTTGTCCCAAGGTGAATTTGCGAGCCTCTTCAGTATTCATGACAACTACCACCACAGCTCTTAGGCATCTTGGCCATCCTTTGCTCGCTTCATGCAGCTGTTTTGGAAAATATGCCACTACCCTTTTATGGGGTTCTAGTTTCTGAGCGAGGCCCCCCCAAAGCTATTCCCTGTTCTTGATAGGAATATAGCCAAAAGGATTTAGTCACATCCGGAAGTCACAGAGCTGCAGCTCTCATTAGCTCTGTTTTTAAATTTCTAAAAGCCCCCCTCTGCTGAATCAGTCCATTCTAAAGAGGATTTCCTTTCAGCAGTTCATATAGTGGTCTTACCAGAACACCATAATCATGCATCCAAAGTCAGCATCATCCAGTCATTCCCAGGAATGTCTGGAGCTCCTTGATGGTCGACGGTCATGAAGTTTGACAAACAGCTTCTTTTCTAGCGGTTCCAAGTTCTCTCTGTCCTCCTGTTATTTCATATCCTAGGTAGGAAACTCAGGTTTGAATTTGTTGGGCCTTTTGTCTGGATCCCCGATAACCATTCAGTCCCAGAAAATTCAATAATCCCACCATTCACTGGACACATTCTTCCTTTGTTTCTGTGGCAGTTAATAGGTCATCCACATATTGTAACAGAGTCCCCGACTGAGTGGGTGGTTTCCATGATTCTAGTCCCAGTGCTAACTGATTTTTAAAAAATCGTTGGACTGGTTTTAAACCGTTGAGGTAATACCGTCCAGGTTATTTGGGTTTTCCTTCCTGTGTCAAGATTTTCCCATTCAAAAGCAAATAAATTCTCGTTTTCTTTGGCCAATGGTAAGCAAAAGAAAGCGTCCTTTAAATCCAAGAGGGCAAACCAATTCTGATTATTATTCAATTTAGTCAATAAGGTATACGTATTAGCTATTACTGGACAAATATACTCTGCAAATTTGTTGATTGCTCTGAGATCTTGGACCAATCCGCAACTTTATTTCTTAGATGGCAGGATAGGAGTATTATATTCCAATTCACATTCCATTAACAATCTATATTTTAAAATTTATCAATGATTTTTTTTAATTCCCTTTGATCCTCCAATTTTAAGGGATATTGCTTTATTCTAATTGGGCAGGCCCCCCTTTTTTATTTCTACTTTAACAGGCAAAGCATTTTTCGCCTTACCTGGAACTTCAGAAGCCCATACTCCCAGATATACCTGATTAAGGATTCCTTCTATTTCAGGGAGGTCCTCCTGTTTGCTTTACTGTAGAATTAAAGATAAACTCAAAAAAGTTTTTTAATTCTAAATTCCATTTGCCTTCTTTAAATGTTGCTTCTCACCCTAATAAAGATTTTGGAGAATTTGGCAT
>NW_026642350.1:0-9167 GCF_028554395.1 Pezoporus wallicus
CAGCAGGATCATGGGGGGACAGCAGGACCATGGGGGGACAGCAGGATCATGGGGGGACAGCAGGATCATGGGGACAGCAGGACCGTGGGGGGACAGCAGGATCATGGGGGGACAGCCGGATCCCCAAGGAGCTCATGGGAACCCCAGGGAGACACTGGGGACCCTGAGGGATGGTGGGACCCCAGGGGGCAGTGGGGACCAAGGAGCTGGTGGGGACCTTCAGAAGCCAGAAGGATCCCAGGGGGCAGTGGGGACCCCAAGGAGCTGGTGGGACCCCAGAGAGGTGGTGGGACCCCAGGGAGGTGGTGGGACCCCAAGGAGCCATGGGGACAGCCATGGTGGAACCCTGGGGAGCTGCTGGGACCTCAGGAGAACCCCAAGGAGGTGGTGGGGACCCGGGGCAGCCGCTGACCCTCAGCCTCCCGCAGCACCATCGTGGTGGAACCGGGCTGCACCGCCAGCATCACCCGCGTCGGGGACATCTCCATCGCCGTGGGGTCGGTGGCCCCACGCCCCATCGGCCCCCAGCTCGACCCCGTGCAGCTCTCCATCTTCTCCCACCGTTTCATGAGCATCGCAGGTGTGGGGCAGGGGCGGTGTGGGGCTGGGGGGGGGGGGGGGGGGGGGTTAGTGTGGGGCCGGCAGGGCTCCGTGGGGCTCTATGGGGCAGGAGCCGGCTCCCGAGGGTCCCGTGTCCCCCGCAGAGCAGATGGGCCGCATCCTGCAGCGCACGGCCATCTCCACCAACATCAAGGAGCGCCTGGACTTCTCCTGCGCGCTCTTCGGGCCGGATGGGGGCTCGTGTCCAACGCGCCCCACATCCCCGTGCACCTCGGCGCCATGCAGGAGGCCGTCCAGTTCCAGGCAGGGGCTCCGGGACAGCAGGGACATGGCAGGACCTCGGGGAGGCAGAAGGAGCCCGGGGAGCCAATGGGGGCCCTGGGAGATGGTGGGGACACCAGGGAGCCAGGAGGACCCCAAAGAGCTTTGGAGTCCCTGGGGAGATGGCGGGACCCCAAGGGAGTGGTGGGACCCCAAGGGAGTGGTGGGACCCCAAGGGAGTGGTGGGACCCCAAGGGAGTGGTGGTACCCCAAGGGAGTGGTGGGACCCCAAGGGAGTGGTGGGACCCCAAGGAAGTGGTGGGACCCCAAGGGAGTGGTGGGACCCCAAGGAGCTGGTGGACCCCAAAGAGCTGGTGGGACCCCAAGGAAGTGGTGGGACCCCAAGGGAGTGGTGGGACCCCAAGGAGCTGGTGGGACCCCAAGGGAGTGGTGGGACCCCAAGGGAGTGGTGGTACCCCAAGGGAGTGGTGGGACCCCAAAGAGCTGGTGGGACCCCAAGGAAGTGGTGGGACCCCAAGGGAGTGGTGGTACCCCAAGGAGCTGGTGGGACCCCAAGGAAGTGGTGGGACCCCAAGGAACTGCTGGGACCCCAAGGAGCTGGTGGGACCCCAAGGAAGTGGTGGGACCCCAAGGAACTGCTGGGACCCCAAGGAAGTGGTGGGACCCCAAGGAAGTGGTGGGACCCCAAGGAGCTGGTGGGACCCCAAGGGAGTGGTGGGACCCCAAGGAGCTGGTGGGACCCCAAGGAACTGCTGGGACCCCAAGGAAGTGGTGGGACCCCAAGGAGCTGGTGGGACCCCAAGGAAGTGGTGGGACCCCAAGGAACTGCTGGGACCCCAAGGAAGTGGTGGGACCCCAAGGAAGTGGTGGGACCCCAAGGAGCTGGTGGGACCCCAAGGGAGTGGTGGGACCCCAAGGAGCTGGTGGGACCCCAAGGAACTGCTGGGACCCCAAGGAAGTGGTGGGACCCCAAGGAGCTGGTGGGACCCCAAGGGAGTGGTGGGACCCCAAGGAGCTGGTGGGACCCCAAGGAACTGCTGGGACCCCAAGGAAGTGGTGGGACCCCAAGGAGCTGCTGGGACCCCAAGGAAGTGGTGGGACCCCAGGCAGCTGATTGGGATCCCATGAAGCCAGAAGCACCCTGGGGAGCTGGAAATGTGGCGGGGATGGGGAGGACGTGGTGGTGAGGACATGGTGGGGATGGGAGTGCCGTGCTGCTGGTGGAGACACGGTGGGGATGCTATGGGGATGGTGAGGACACAGTGCCAGTGCTGTATTGCTGGTGGGGATGCTATGGGGATGCTATGGGGATGCTATGGGGATGGTGAGGACATGGTGGCAGTGCCGTGTTGCTGGTGGGGATGCTGTGGGGATGGTGGGGATGGTGAGGACACGGTGGCAGTGCCGTATTGCTGGTGGGGATGCTATGGGGATGCTATGGGGATGCTATGGGGATGGTGAGGACATGGTGGTGGTGCCGTGTTGCTGGTGGGGATGCGGTGGGGATGCTGTGGGGATGGTGGGGATGGTGAGGACATGGTGGCAGTGCCGTGTTGCTGGTGGGGATGCGGTGGGGATGCTGTGGGGATGGTGGGGATGGTGAGGACATGGTGGCAGTGCCGTGTTGCTGGTGGGGATGCGGTGGGGATGCTGTGAGGATGGTGGGGATGGTGAGGACATGGTGGCAGTGCCGTGTTGCTGGTGGGGATGCTATGGGGATGCTGTGAGGATGGTGGGGATGGTGAGGACATGGTGGCAGTGCCGTATTGCTGGTGGGGATGCTATGGGGATGCTATGGGGATGGTGAGGACATGGTGCCAGTGCCGTGTTGCTGGTGGGGATGCTATGGGGATGCTATGGGGATGGTGAGGACACGGTGGCAGTGCCGTGTTGCTGGTGGGGATGCTATGGGGATGCTATGGGGATGGTGAGGACATGGTGGCAGTGCCGTGTTGCTGGTGGGGATGCGGTGGGGATGCTGTGAGGATGGTGGGGATGGTGAGGACATGGTGGCAGTGCCGTGTTGCTGGTGGGGATGCGGTGGGGATGCTGTGAGGATGGTGGGGATGGTGAGGACCTGGTGGCAGTGCCGTATTGCTGGTGGGGATGCTATGGGGATGCTATGGGGATGGTGAGGACACGGTGCCAGTGCCATATTGCTGGTGGGGATGCGGTGGGGATGCTGTGGGGATGGTGGGGATGGTGAGGACACGGTGGCAGTGCCGTATTGCTGGTGGGGATGCTATGGGGATGCTATGGGGATGCTATGAGGATGCTATGGGGATGGTGAGGACACAGCGGCAGTGCCGTATTGCTGGTGGGGATGCTATGGGGATGCTATGGGGATGGTGAGGACACAGTGGCAGTGCCATGTTGCTGGTGGGGATGCTATGGTGATGCTATAGGGATGCTATGGGGACGCTATAGGGATGCTATAGGATGCATTGAGGTGCTATGGGGATGCTATGGGGATGCTATAGGGATGCTATGGGGATGGTGAGGACACGGTGGCAGTGCCATGTTGCTGGTGGGGATGCTATGGGGATGCTATCGGGATGCTATGGGGATGCTATGGGGATGGTGAGGACACGGTGGCAGTGCTGTATTGCTGGTGGGGATGCTATGGGGATGCTATGGGGATGGTGAGGACATGGTGGCAGTGCCATGTTGCTGGTGGGGATGCTATGGGGATGCTATGGGGATGGTGAGGACACGGTGGCAGTGCCGTATTGCTGGTGGGGATGCTATGGGGATGGTGAGGACACGGTGGCAGTGCCGTGCTGCTCCTGGGACACGCTGAGCCCTTGGAGGTGCCGCAACAGATCCGGAACCTGGGTGAGGACCTGCGGGACGGGGACGTGATCCTGAGCAACCACCCGTGTGCGGGGGGCAGCCACCTGCCCGACCTCACCGTCATCACCCCGGTGAGCGGGGGCCCCCTCCGGCGGCGCCAGGACCCCCCCGGGACCACTGCGCTCACCCCTGGCGCTGCCCCAGGTCTTCTGGCCGGGCATCCCCAGCCCTGTGTTCTTCGTGGCCAACCGCGGGCACCACGCGGACATCGGCGGCAGCACCCCCGGCTCGATGCCCCCCCACTCCAAGACGCTGCGGGAGGAAGGAGCCGTCTTCATCTCCTTCAAGCTGGTCAAGGACGGGGTGTTCCAGGAGGAGGGTGCGTCCGCGCCGGCGTCGTGCGGGGAACAGTGGGCACTCGGTGGGGACGATGGACATGGGGATGTGGTGGGGATGGTTGGGATGTGGTGGGGATGGTTGGGATGTGGTGGGGATGTGGTGGGGATGTGGTGGGGATGTGGTGGGGATGTGGTGGGGATGGTTGGGATGTGGTGGGGGTGGTTGGGATGTGGTTGGGATGTGGTGGGGATGGTTGGGATGTGGTGGGGATGTGGTGGGGATGGTTGGGATGTGGTGGGGATGTGGTGCTGGTGGTTGGGATGTGGTGCTGGTGGTTGGGATGTGGTGCTGGTGGTTGGGATGTGGTGGGGGTGGTTGGGATGTGGTGGGGATGGTTGGGATGTGGTGGGGATGTGGTGGGGATGGTTGGGATGTGGTGAGGATGTGGTGGGGGTGGTTCGGATGTGGTGGGGATGTGGTGGGGGTGGTTGGGATATGGTGGGGATGGTTGGGATGTGGTGGGGGTGGTTGGGATGTGGTGGGGGTGGTTGGGATGTGGTGGGGATGGTTGGGATGTGGTGGGGGTGGTTGGGATGTGGTGGGGATGGTTGGGATGTGGTGGGGGTGGTTGGGATGTGGTGGGGATGGTGGGGATGTGGTGGGGATGTGGTGGGGATGTGGTGGGGGTGGTTGGGATGTGGTGGGGATGTGGTGGGGATATGGTGGGGGTGGTTGGGATGTGGTGGGGATGGTGGGGATGTGGTGGGGATGTGGTGGGGGTGGTTGGGTTGTGGTAGGGATGTGGTGGGGACGTGGTGCAAACAATAGTGACGGTGTGGGGACATGGTGGGGATGTGGGGAGGATGGTTGGGATGTGGTGGGGATGTAGTGGGGATGAGGTGGGGATGGTTGGGATGTGGTGGGGACAATGGAGACGTGGTGATGTAATGGGGACACAATGGGGAAGGTGGGGACACTGTGGGGACAATGGGGACATGGTGAGGATGTGGTGAGGATGTAATGGGGACGCAATGGGGATGGTGGGGACACGGTGGGGACAATGGGGATGTAGAAGGATGACAGGGATGTGGTGAGGTTGATGCGGACATGGTGGGGACGTGGTGGGGATACCGTGGGGATGGCGGGGACATGGGATGGAAGGGACATGGTAGGGATAACGGGGAAAGGACCGTGGGGACACGGTGAGGACACGATAGGGATGGCGGGGATGTGGTGGTGGCACGGTGGGGACACAGTGGGGATGGTGGGGATGGTGGGACAGCGGCGGTGCAGTGAGGGCGGTGGGGACATGGTGGAGATGACGGGGGCACGGTGAGGATGGTGGGGATGGTGGGACAGCGGCGGTGCAGTGAGGGCGGTGGGGACATGGTGGAGATGACGGGGGCACGGTGAGGATGGTGGGGATGGTGGGGACAGTGGAGATGCAGTGAGGGCGGTGGGGACATGGTGGAGATGACGGGGACACGGTGAGGATGGTGGGGATGGTGGGGACAGTGGAGATGCAGTGAGGGCGGTGGGGACATGGTGGAGATGACGGGGACATGGTGGAGATGACGGGGACATGGTGGAGATGACGGGGACACGGTGAGGATGGTGGGGATGGTGGGACAGTGGAGATGCAGTGAGGGCGGTGGGGACATGGTGGAGATGACGGGGGCACGGTGGGGATGGTGGGGATGGTGGGACAGCGGCGGTGCAGTGAGGGCGGTGGGGACATGGTGGAGATGACGGGGGCACGGTGAGGATGGTGGGGATGGTGGGACAGCGGCGGTGCAGTGAGGGCGGTGGGGACATGGTGGAGATGACGGGGACACGGTGGGGATGGTGGGGATGGTGGGACAGTGGAGATGCAGTGAGGGCGGTGGGGACATGGTGGAGATGACGGGGGCACGGTGAGGATGGTGGGGATGGTGGGACAGTGGAGATGCAGTGAGGGCGGTGGGGACATGGTGGAGATGACGGGGGCACGGTGGGGATGGTGGGGATGGTGGGACAGTGGAGATGCAGTGAGGGCGGTGGGGACATGGTGGAGATGACGGGGACAGGGTGGGGATGGTGGGGATGGTGGGACAGTGGAGATGCAGTGAGGGCGGTGGGGACATGGTGGAGATGACGGGGGCACGGTGGGGATGGTGGGGATGGTGGGACAGTGGAGATGCAGTGAGGGCGGTGGGGACATGGTGGAGATGACGGGGGCACGGTGAGGATGGTGGGGATGGTGGGACAGTGGAGATGCAGTGAGGGCGGTGGGGACATGGTGGAGATGACGGGGACATGGTGGAGATGGTGGGGGTGCGGTGGGGACAGTGGGGGTGTGATGGGGTAGTTGGGACCCGGTGGTGACGCTGGGGACATGCTAGGGCCGCGGTGGTGGATCGGGCCGCGGCGGTGCCGGCGGTGGGTGACGCGGCGTTGTCCCCGCAGCGGTGGCCGCGGCGCTGCACGCCCCGGGGCAGGTCCCGGGCTGCAGTGGGACACGGAACCTGCGCGACAACGTGTCGGACCTGCGCGCGCAGGTGGCCGCCAACCGCGCCGGCGCTGAGCTGGTGACGGCGCTGATCCGGCAGCACGGGCTCAGCACCGTGCAGGGCTACATGCGGCACGTCCAGGTGCGGGTGTGACACGTGTCACATGACACATGTCACGTGTCACACACGTGTCACGTGTCCCTGATGCAGGACACAGTGGAGTACTGCATTTGGGACATGACACATCACATGTCACATGACACACATCACATGTCACACGTCACATGTCACACACATGTTCCCCGCCAGGACACAACGGAGCGCTGTGTTCGGGAACGACACATGTCACATGTCACACATCACACGTCACATGTCACACGTCACATGTCACACACGTGTTCCCCACCAGGACACAGTGGAGCGCTGTGTTCGGGACATGACACATGTCACATGTCACACATCACGTGTCACATGTCACACATCACATGACACATGTCACATGTGACACACGTGTCCCCCCGGACACCGCTGAGCGCTGTGTTCGGGACATGACACATGTCACATGTCACACATCACATGTCACATGTCACACACGTGTCCCCCCAGAACACCGCGGAGCACTGTGT
This sequence comes from Pezoporus wallicus, assembly GCF_028554395.1. NCBI lineage: Eukaryota > Metazoa > Chordata > Aves > Psittaciformes > Psittacidae > Pezoporus > Pezoporus wallicus. Next base: position 7,091 of record NW_026642350.1, read on the forward strand.
TCGGGACACATCACACATCACATGTCACACATCACATGTGACATGTGACACACGTGTCTCCCCTGGACACCGCGGAGCACTGTGTTTCGGACACGTCACACGTCACACATCACATGACACGCGTCACATGTCACATATCACATGACATGTCACATGTCTCACATGATACATGTCACATGTGACACGTGTGCCCCCAGGACACCGCGGAGCGCTGTGTTCGGGACATGACACATGTCACATGTCACACATCACATGTCACATGTGACACACGTGTCCCCCAGGACACCGTGGAGCGCTGTGTTCGGGACATGTCACACATCACATGATACATGTCACATGTCACGTGTGACACACGTGTCCCCCAGGACACTGCGGAGCGCTGTGTTTGGCACGTGACACATGTCACACATCACATGACACATGTCACACATCATATGACACATGTCACATGTCACATGTGACACACGTGTCCCCCAGGACACCGTGGAGCGCTGTGTTCGGGACATGTCACACATCACATGACACATGTCACATGTGACACACATGTGTCCCCAGGACACCGCGGAGCGCTGTGTTCGGGACATGTCACACATCACATGACACATGTCACATGTGACACACGTGTCCCCAGGACACCGCGGAGCGCTGTGTTCGGGACATGTCACACATCACATGACACATGTCACATGTCACATGTGACACACGTGTCCCCAGGACACTGCGGAGCGCTGTGTTTGGGACATGTCACACATCACATGATACATGTCACATGTCACACATCACATGTCACATGTGACACACGTGTCCCCAGGACACCGCGGAGCGCTGTGTTCGGGACATGTCACACATCACATGACACATGTCACATGTGACACACACGTGTCCCCAGGACACCGCGGAGCGCTGTGTTCGGGACATGTCACACATCACATGACACATGTCACATGTGACACATCACATGACACATGTCACATGTGACACACGTGTCCCCAGGACACCGCGGAGCGCTGTGTTCGGGACATGTCACACATCACATGATACATGTCACATGTCACACATCACATGACACATGTCACATGTGACACACGTGTCCCCAGGACACCGCGGAGCGCTGTGTTCGGGACATGTCACACATCACATGATACATGTCACATGTGACACATCACATGACACATGTCACATGTGACACACGTGTCCCCAGGACACCGCGGAGCGCTGTGTTCGGGACATGCTCCGAGCCTTCTGGGCGCGCTGGGGCGCGGAGCTGGGGGCTGAGGACGGGCTGGACGATGGGAGCCGCCTGCGGCTGCGAGTGCGGCTGCAGCCCGAGGTGCGGGGGGGGGGGGGTTTGGGGTTGGGGTGCTGGGGGGGGTTTGGGGTTCAGGGTGCTGGGGGGGGTTTGGGGTTCAGGGTGCTGGGGGGCGTTTGGGGGTTGGGGTGCTGGGAGGGTGGTTTGGGGTTCAGGGTGCTGGGGGGGGTTTGGGGTTCGGGGTGCTGGGGGGGGGGTTTGGGGTTCGGGGTGCTGGGAGGGTGGTTTGGGGTTCGGGGTGCTGGGGGGTGGTTTGGGGTTCGGGGTGCTGGGGGGTGGTTTGGGGTTCGGGGTGATGGGGGGGGTTTGTGGTTCGGGGTGCTGGGGGGGTGGTTTGGGGTTCGGGGTGCGGGGGGGCTGGTTTGGGACGATGCAGAGCTGTTTGCATGGAGGGTTTGGGGCAGTTTATGGTGGTTTGGGGCAATGAGGGGGGGTTTGGGTGGTTTGGGGGGTTTTGGGGGTGTCTGTGGGGGTTTGGGGGTTTGGGTGTGTTTGGGATGGGTTTGGGGGGGTTTGGGGGTGTCTGGGGGTGTTTGGTTTGAGATGGGTTTGGGGTGTTTGGGGGTGTTTGGGGGGGTTTGGGGGGTTTGGGGGTGTCTGGGGGTGTTTGGGCTTTGGGGATGTTTGGGGGTGTTTGAGATGGGTTTGGGGTGTTTGGGGGTGTTTGGGGGGATTGGGGGTGGTTGGGATGGGTTTGGGGGGTTTGGGATGGGTTTGGGGTGGTTGGGGCGGTTGTGGGGTTTGGGGGTTGGGGTGGTTGGGGGTGTT
>NW_026642351.1:0-9091 GCF_028554395.1 Pezoporus wallicus
GATGGACTGAACTGATCTGGAGTGGATTAAACTGGGGTGGACATCCTTTAACTGTGCTAGAGTGAACTGAAGTGGGCTGGGCTGTATCAAACTGAGCTGGACTGAGTTAAACTGGGCTGGGCTGTGTTAAAGTGTGGTGGACTGGATTATACTGAGCTGGTGTGTATTAAGTATGGTTGGATTGGGTTAAACTGGGCTGGGCTGTATCAGGCTTGGTTGGACTGGGTTAAAGTGGGCTGGGCTGGATTGAAGTGAGATGGACCGGATTAAACTGGTCTGGACTAAGTTAAACTATGCTGGACTGGATTATACTGAGCTGGAGTGTATTAAAAATGGCTGGACTGAGTTAAACTGGGTTGGGCTGTATCAAACTGGGCTGGCCTGGGTTAAACTGGGCTGGCCTGGGTTAAACTGGGCTGGAGTGTATTAAATATGGCTGGACTGGGTTAAAGTGGGCTGGCCTGGGTTAAACTGGGCTGGGCTGTATCAAACTGGGCTGGCCTGGGTTAAACTGGGCTGGGCTGTATCAAACTGGGCTGGCCTGGGTTAAACTGGGCTGGCCTGGGTTAAACTGGGCTGGGCTGGATCAAACTGGGCTGGACTGGGTTAAACTGTGCTAGTGTGAACTGAACTGGGCTGGGCTGGATTAAAGTGAGCTGGACTGGGTTCAAGTGGACCGGGCTGGATCAAACTGAGCTGGACTGTGTTTAAACTTAGCTGTAGTGGGTTAAAGTGGGCTGGACTGGGTTAAACTGTGCTAGAGTGAACTGAACTGGGCTGGGCTGGATGAAACTGAGCTGGACTGGGTTAAAGTGGGCTGGGCTGGGTTAAACTGGGGTGGACTGGATTATACTGAGCTGGAGTGTATTAAATATGGCTGGACTGGGTTAAACTGGGCTGGGCTGTAACAAACTGGGCTGGACTGGGTTAACTGGGCTGGGCTAAACTGGGCTGGGCTGGGTTAAACTGGGCTGGGATGGATTGAACTGAGCTGGACTGAATTAAATTGGCTGGAGGGTTAAACTGTGCTAGAGTGGTTGAACTGGGCAGGATGAAAGTGAGCTAGACTGGGTTAAAGTGGGCTGGGCTCGATCAAACTGAGCTGGACTGTGTTTAAACTGAGCTGGACTGGTTAAACTGGGCTGGACTGGGTTAAACTGTGCTAGAGTGGAATATACTGTGCTGTGCTGGATTAAAAATGGATGGACTGGGTTAAACTGTGCTGGAGTTGGAACTGAACTGTGCTGGGGTGGATTAAACTGTGCTGGGCTGTGCCTGGGCTGGCCTGGGTTAAACTGGGCTGGAGTGTATGAAATGTGGCTGGACTGGGTTAAACTTGGCTGGAGTGGGTTAAACTGGGCTGGGCTGGATTGAACTGATCTGGAGTGGATTAAACTAGGCTGGACAGGGTTAAACTGTGCTAGAGTGAGCTGAACTGGGCTGGGCTGGATGAAACGGGGCTGGGCTGGGTTAAACTGGGGTGGATTGCATTATACTGAGCTGGTGTGTATTAAAAATGGCTGGACTGGGTTAAACTGGGCTGGGCTGGATCCAACTGGGTTGGACTTGGTTAAAGTGAGCTGGGCTGGATTGAACTGAGCTGGACTGGATTAAACTGGGTTGAGCTGGATTGAATTGAGCTGGACTGGATCAAACTGAACTGGCCTGGATTAAACACAAGACTGGGCTGGGTTAAACTCTGCTGCTGCGAACTAAAGTGGGCTGGACTGTGTTAAACTGCGCTGGGTTTGATTAAATTTAGCTGGACTGGATTAAACTGGGCTGGACTGGGTTAAATTGAGCTGGACTGGGTTAAACTGGGCTTGTCTGGATTAAACTGGGCTGGACTGTGTCAAACTGAGTTGGGCTGGATTAAACTGAGCTGGACTGGGTGAAGCTGGGCTGGACTGGATTAAACTGAGATGGAGTGTATTAAACTGGGCTGGTCTGGATTAAACTGAACTGGACTGGGTTAAACTTGGCTGCGCTGGGTTAAATTGAGCTGGACTGGGTTAAACTGGGCTGGACTGGGTTAAACTGGGCTGGGCTGGATTGAACTGAGGTGGACTGGGTTAAAGTGGGCTTGACTGGGTTAAACAGTGCTAGAGTGAACTGAAGTGGGCTGGGCAGGATGAAAGTGAGCTGGACTAGGTTAAACTGGGCTGGGTTGTATCAAACTGGGCTGGCCTTGGTTAAACTGGGCTGTACTGGGGTAAAACTGGGCTGTACTGGGTTAAACTGGGCTGGAGTGGGTTAAAGTGGGGTGGGCTTTATCAAATTGGGCTGGACTGGGTTAAACTGGGCTGGAGTGGATTATACTGAGCTGGAGTGTATTAAATATGGCTGGACTGGGTTAAACTGGGCTGGGCTGGATCAAACTGGGCTGGACTGGGTTAGACTTGGCTGGACTGGGTTAAACTGGGCTGGGCTGGATTGAACTAATCTGGAGTGGATTAAACTGTGCCAGAGTGAACTGAACTGGGCTGGGCTGGATTAAAGTGAGCTGGACTGAGTTAAACTGGTCTGGACTGGTTTAAACTGGGGTGGACTGGAGTAGATTGAGCTGGTGTGTATTAAATATAGCTGGACTGGGTTAAACTGGGCTGGGCTGGGTTAAACTGACTGGACTGGGTTAAACTGGCTGGACTGGGTTAAACTGGGGTGGGCTGGTTTAAACTGCGCTGGACTGGCTTAAACTGGGCTTTAAAGTGAGCTGGACAGGGTTGAACTGGGCTGTGTTGTATCAAACTGGGCTGGACTGGGTTAAACTGGGCTGTGCTGTATCACACTGGGCTGGCCTGGGTTAAACTGGGCTGGGCTGTATCAAACTGAGCTGGCCTGGGTTAAAGTGGGCTGGACTGGGTTAAAGTGGGCTGGGCTGTAACAAACTGGGCTGGACTGGGTTAAAGTGGTCTGGGCTGTATCAAACTGATCTGGGCTGGGTTAAACTGTGCTAGACTGGGTTAAACTGGGGTGGGCTGTATCAAACTGGGCTGGACAGGGTTAAACTGGGCTGGAGTGGATTATACTGAGCTGGAGTGTGTTAAATATGGTTGGACTGGGTTAAACTGGGCTGGGGTGTATCAGACTGGGCTGGACTGGGTTAAACTGGGCTGGACTGGGTTAAACTGGGCTGGGATGGACTGAACTGATCTGGAGTGGATTAAATTGGGGTGGACATCGTTTAACTGTGCTAGAGTGAACTGAAGTGGGCTGGGCTGTATCAAACTGAGCTGGACTGGGTTAAAGTGGGCTGGGCTGTGTTAAAGTGTGGTGGACTGGATTATACTGAGCTGGTGTGTATTAAGTATGGTTGGACTGGGTTAAACTGGGCTGGGCTGTATCAGACTTGGTTGGACTGGGTTAAAGTGGGCTGGGCTGGATTGAAGTGAGATGGACCGGATTAAACTGGTCTGGACTAAGTTAAACTATGCTGGACTGGGTTATACTGAGCTGGAGTGTATTAAAAATGGCTGGACTGTTAAACTGGGCTGGGCTGAGTTAAACTGGGCTGGGCTGTTAAACTGGGGGCTGGGTTAAACTGGCTGTTAAACTGGCTGGGGCTGGGCTGTATTAAAATGGCTGGACTGGGTTAAACTGGGCTGGGCTGTATCAAACTGGGCTGGTTAAACTGGGTTAAACTGGGCTGGCCTGGGTTAAACTGGGCTGGGCTGGATCAAACTGGGCTGGACAGGGTTAAACTGTGCTAGAGTGAACTGAACTGGGCTGGGCTGGATTAAAGTGAGCTGGACTGGGTTCAAGTGGACCGGGCTGGATGAAACTGAGCTGGACTGTGTTTAAACTTAGCTGTAGTGGGTTAAAGTGGGCTGGACTGGGTTAAACTGTGCTAGAGTGAACTGAAGTGGGCTGGGCTGGATGAAACTGAGCTGGACTGGGTTAAAGTGGGCTGGGCTGGGTTAAACTGGGTTGCACTGGGTTAAACATGGCTGGGCTGGATTCTACTGAGCTGGAGTGTATTAAATATGGCTGGACTGGGTTAAACTGGGCTGGGCTGTATCAAAGTAGGCTGGCCCGGGTTAAACTGGGCTGGGCTGGATTGAACTGAGCTGGACTGAATTAAATTGGTCTGGACAGGGTTAAACTGTGCTAGAGTGAACTGAAGTGGGCTGGGCAGGATGAAAGTGAGCTAGACTGGGATAAACTGGGCTGGGCTGGATCAAACTGAGCTGGACTGTGTTTAAACTGAGCTGGACTGTGTTAAACTGGGCTGGACTGGGTTAAAATGTGCTAGAGTGAACTGAAGTGGGCTGGGCTGGATCAAAGTGAGCTGGACTGGGTTAAACTGTGCTGGAGTAAACTGAACTGGGCTGGGGAGGATCAAACTGAGCTGGGCTGTATCAAAGTGGGTCGGCCTGGGTTAAACTGGGCTGGACTGGGTTAAACTGGGCTGGAGTGTGTTAAAGTGGGGTGGGCTTTATTAAATTGGGCTGGAGTGGGTTAAACTGGGCTGGGTGGGTTAAACTGAGATGGAGTGTATTAAACTGGGCTGGACTGGATTAAACTAGGCTGGAGAGGGTTAAACTGGGCTGGGATGGATTGAACTGGGCTGGGCTGGATGAAACAGGGCTGGGCTGTGTTAAACTGTGCTTGAGTGTGCTTAACTGGGCTGGGCTGGCTGAAACGGGGCTGGTCTGGGTTAAACTGGGGTGGATTGGATTATACTGAGCTGGTGTGTATTAAATATGACTGGACTGGGTTAAACTGGGCTGGGCTGGATCAGACTGGGCTGGACTGGGTTAAACTGGGCTGGGCTGTATCAAAGTAGGCTGGCCCGGGTTAAACTGGGCTGGGCTGGATTGAACTGAGCTGGACTGAATTAAATTGGTCTGGACTTGGTTAAACTGTGCTGGGGTAAACTGAACTGGGCTGGGGAGGATCAAACTGAGCTGGACTGGGTTAAAGTGGCTGGGCTGGATAAAAACTGGTTTAAACTGGGCTGTAGTGGGTTAAACTGGGCTGGACTGGGTTAAACTGGGCTGGAGCTGGGTTAAACTGGGGTGGGGTATAAACTGGGCTGGACTGGGTTAAACTGGGCTGAGTGAACTGAAGTGGGCTGGGCTGGATTAAAACTGGACTGGGTTAAACTGGACTGGGTTAAACTGGGCTGGTATTAAATATGGCTGACTGGGTTAAACTGGGTTGGACTGGGTTAAACTTGGCTGGGCTGGATTATACTGAGCTGGAGTGTATTAAATATGGCTGGACTGGGTTAAACTGGGCTGGGCTGTATCAAACTGGGCTGGACTGGGTTAAACAAACTGGGCTGGACTGGGTTAAATATGGCTGGACTGGGTTAAACTGGGCTGGGCTGTAACAAACTGGGCTGGACTGGGTTAAAGTGGTCTGGGCTGTATCAAACTGAGCTGGGCTGGGTTAAACTGTGCTAGACTGGGTTAAACTGGGGTGGGCTGTATCAAACTGGGCTGGACTGGGTTAAACTGGGCTGGAGCTGGATTATACTGAGCTGGAGTGTATTAAATATGGTTGGACTGGGTTAAACTGGGCTGGGGTGTATCAGACTGGGCTGGACTGGGTTAAACTGGGCTGGACTGGGTTAAACTGGGCTGGGATGGACTGAACTGATCTGGAGTGGATTAAACTGGGGTGGACATCGTTTAACTGTGCTAGAGTGAACTGAAGTGGGCTGGGCTGTATCAAACTGAGCTGGACTGGGTTAAAGTGGGCTGGGCTGTGTTAAAGTGTGGTGGACTGGATTATACTGAGCTGGTGTGTATTAAGTATGGTTGGACTGGGTTAAAGTGGGCTGGGCTGTATCAGACTTGGTTGGACTGGGTTAAAGTGGGCTGGGCTGGATTGAAGTGAGATGGACTGGATTAAACTGGTCTGGACTAAGTTAAACTGGGCTGGACTGGGTTAAACTGGTCTGGAGTGTATTAAAAATGGCTGGACTGAGTTAAACTGGGTTTGCTGTATCAAACTGGGCTGGCCTGGGTTAAACTGGGCTGGAGTGTGGGCTGGCTGGCTGGTTATGGGCTTAAACTGTGCTGGGCTGTTCAAACTGGGCTGGGCTGGTTTAAACTGGGGTGGACTGGGTTAAACTGGGCTGGGCTGTATATTAAAGTTGTCTGGACTGGGTTAAACTGGGCTGGGCTGTAAACTGGGCTGGACTGGGTTAAACAAACTGAGCTGGGCTGGGTTAAACAGGGCTGGACTGGGTTAAACTGGGCTGGGCTGGATCAAACTGGGCTGGACTGGGTTAAACTGTGCTGGGCTGGATCAAACTGGGCTGGACAGGGTTAAACTGTGCTGGAGTAAACTGATCTGGGCTGGGCTGGATTAAAGTGAGCTGGACTTGGTTGAAGTGGTCCGGGCTGGATGAAACTGAGCTGGACTGTGTTTAAACTTAGCTGTAGTGGGTTAAAGTGGGCTGGAGTGTGTTAAACTGTGTTAGAGTGAGCTGAACTGGGCTGGGCTGGATGAAAAGCTGGACTGGGCTGGGCTGGGCTTAAAACTGGGCTGGGCTGGGTTAAACTGGGCTGGACTGGTTAAACTGGGGTGGACTGGAGTACATTGAGCTGGAGTGTATTAAATAAAGCTGGACTGGGTTAAACTGGGCTGGACAGGGTTAAACTGGGCTGGACTGGGTTAAACTGGGCTGGGCTGGATCCAACTGGGGTGGACTTGGTTAAAGTGGGCTGGGCTGGATTGAACTGAGCTGGACTGGATTAAACTGGGTTGAGCTGGATTGAATTGAGCTGGACTGGATCAAACTGAGCTGGCCTGGATTAAACACAGCTGGACTGGGTTAAACTCTGCTGCTTTGAACTAAACTGGGCTGGACTGTGTTAAACTGCACTGGGTTTGATTAAATTTAGCTGGACTGGATTAAAGTGGGCTGGACTGGGTTAAACTGAGCTGGACTGGGTTAAACTGGGCTTGTCTGGATTAAACTGGGCTGGAGTGTGTCAAACTGAGTTGGGCTGGATTAAACTGAGCTGGACTGGGTGAAGCTGGGCTGGACCGGATTAAAGTGAGATGGAGTGTATTAAACTGGGCTGGCCTGGACTAAAGTGGGCTGGCCTGGATTAAACTGAACTGGACTGGGTTAAACTTGGCTGCGCTGGGTTAAATTGAGCAGGACTGGGTTAAACTGGGCTGGATTGGGTTAAACTGGGCTGGGCTGGATTGAACTGAGGTGGACTGGGTTAGTGGGCTTGACTGGGTTAAACAGTGCTAGAGTGAACTGAAGTGGGCTGGGCAGGATGAAAGTGAGCTGTACTGGGTTAAACTGGGCTGGGTTGTATCAAACTGGGCTGGCCTGGGTTAAACTGGGCTGTACTGGGGTAAAAGTGGGCTGTACTGGGTTAAACTGGGGTGGAGTGGGTTAAAGTGGGGTGGGCTTTATCAAATTGGGCTGGCCTGGGTTAAACTGGGCTGGAGTGGATTATACTGAGCTGGAGTGTATTAAATATGGCTGGACTGGGTTAAACTGGGCTGGCCTGGGTTAAACTGGGCTGGGCTGGATCAAACTGGGCTGGAGTGGGTTAAACTGCGCTGGGCTGGGTCAAACTGGGGTGGACTAGATCAAACTGGGCTGGACTGTGTTTAAAGTGGTCTGGACTGGATTGAACTGGGCTGGAGTGGGTTAAACTGGGCTGGAATGGATTATACTGAGCTGGAGTATATTAAATATGGCTGGACTGAGTTAAACTGGGCTGGGCTGGGTTAAACTGGGGTGGACTGGGTTAAACTGGGCTGGAGTGGATTAAATATGGCTGGACGGGTTAAACTGGGTTGGACTGGGTTAAACTGGGGTGGGATGGATTGGACTGATCTGGAGTGGAGTAAACTTGGCTGGACAGGGTTAAACTGTGTTAGAGTGAACTGAAGTAGCCTGGACTGGGTTAAACTGGGCTGGGCTGGGTTAAACTGGGGTGGACTGGATTATACTGAGCTGGTGTGTATTAAATATGGCTGGACTGGGTTCAACTGGGCTGGACTGGGTTAAACTGGGAGGGAGTGGAGTATACTGAGCTGGAGTGTATTAAATATGGCTGGAGCGGGTTAAACTGGGCTGGATGAAACTGGGCTGGACTGGGTTAAACTTGGCTGAACTGGGTTAAACTGGGCTGGGATGGATTGAAGTGGTCTGGAGTGGATTAAAGTAGGCTGGACAGGGTTAAACTGGGCTGGGCTGTATCAAACTGGTCTGTACTGGGTTAAACTTGTCTGTACTGGGTTAAACTGGGCTGGGCTGTATCAAAGTGGGCTGGACTGGGTTAAACTTGGCTGGACTGGGTTAAACTGGGCTGGACTGAACTGAGATGGACTGGATTAAACTGGTCTGGATTAGGTTAAACTGGCCTGGGCTGGATTGAACTGAGCTGGACTGTATTGAACTGGGCTGGACAAGGTTAAACTGTGCTAGAGTGAACTGGACTGGGCTGGGCTGGATTAAACTGGTCTGGAGTGGGTTAAACATGGCTGGACAGGGTTAAATTGGGCTGGACTGTGTTAAACAGGGCCGAACTGGATTAAAGTGGGCTGGAGGTAACTTAACTGGGCTGGGCTGGATGAAACTGAGCTGGACTGGGTTAAAATGGGCTGGGCTGGGTTAAATTAGGCTGGACTGTGTTAAACTGGCTTTGGCTGGATTAAATTTATCTGGGCTGGATTAAACTGGGCTGGACGTGATTCAGTTTAGCTTGACTGGATTAAATTGGGCTGGACTGAATTAAACTGCGCTGGACTGTGTTTAACTGGGCTGGGCTGGGTCAAACTGGGCTGGACTGGGTTAGACTTGGATGGACTGAGTTAAACTGGGCTGGGCTGGGTTAAACTGGGCTGGACAGGGTTAAACTATGCTAGAGTGAACTGAACTGGGCTGGGCTGGATTAAAGTGAGCTGGACTGGGTTAAAGTGTACGGGGCTGGATCAAAATGAGCTGGACTGTGTTTAAAGTGGGCTGGACTGGGTTAAACTGGGCTGGACTGGATTATACTGAGTTGGAGTGTATTAATTCTGGCTGGACTGGGTTAAACTGTGCTAGAGTGAACTGAAGTGGGCTGGGCAGGATTAAAGTGAGCTGGACTGGCTTAAACAGGGCTGG